>NC_133341.1:4900800-5000800 GCF_030506205.2 Paramisgurnus dabryanus | reverse complement strand
GAGTAAACAAAGCCTTATATCTCCGCACCAGAACATCGTAGAGACACGGGGGTTGGACCTTTTGACTTGTGACTCGGAGTGTAATCATTATGGGATGCCATTTTTTTCCCTAGCAACCAAATACAGTACCCTAGCAACAGAGTAAACAAAGCCTTATATCTCCGCACCAGAACATCGTAGAGACACGGGGGTTGGACCGTTTGACTAGTGACTCAGAGTGTAATCATTATGGGATGCCAATTTTTTCCCTAGCAACCAAATACAGTACCCTAGCAACAGAGTAAACAAAGCCTTATATCTCCGCATCAGAACATCGTAGAGACACGGGGGTTGGACCGTTTGACTCGTGACTCGGAGTGTAATCATTATGGGATGCCAATTTTTTCCCTAGCAACCAAATACAGTACCCTAGCAACAGAGTAAACAAAGCCTTATATCTCCGCACCAGAACATCGTAGAGACACGGGGGTTGGACCGTTTGACTAGTGACTCCGAGTGTAATCATTACGGGATGCCAATTTTTTCCCTAGCAACCAAATACAGTACCCTAGCAACAGAGTAAACAAAGCCTTATATCTCCGCACCAGAACATCGTAGAGACACGGGGGTTGGACCGTTTGACTAGTGACTCAGAGTGTAATCATTATGGGATGCCAATTTTTTCCCTAGCAACCAAATACAGTACCCTAGCAACAGAGTAAACAAAGCCTTATATCTCCGCACCAGAACATCGTAGAGACACGGGGGTTGGACCGTTTGACTTGTGACTTAGAGTGTAATCACCAGTGGATGCCAATTTTTTCCCTAGCAACCAAATACAGTACCCTAGCAACAGTGTAAACAAAGCCTTATATCTCCGCATCAGAACATCGTAGAGACACGGGGGTTGGACCGTTTTACCCGTGACTTGGCATGTAATCACTAGTGGATGCCAATTTTTTCCCTAGCAACCAAATACAGTACCCTAGCAACAGTGTAAACAAAGCCTTATAACTCAGCATCAGAACATCGTAGAGACACGGGGGTTGGACCGTTTTACTCGTGACTCGGCATGTAATCACTAGTGGATGCCAATTTTTTTCCCTAGCAACCAAATACAGTACCCTAGCAACAGTGTAAACAAAGCCTTATATCTCTGCATCAGAACATCGTAGAGACACGGGGGTTGGACCGTTTTACTCGTGACTCGGCATGTAATCACTAGTGGATGCCAATTTTTTCCCTAGCAACCAAATACAGTACCCTAGCAACAGTGTAAACAAACCCTTATATCTCCGCATCAGAACATCGTAGAGACACGGGGGTTGGACCGTTTGACTTGTGACTTAGAGTGTAATCACCAGTGGATGCCAATTTTTTCCCTAGCAACCAAATACAGTACCCTAGCAACAGTGTAAACAAAGCCTTATATCTCCGCATCAGAACATCGTAGAGACACGGGGGTTGGACCGTTTAACTCGTGACTCTGAATGTAATCACTAGTGGATAGTGGGTTGGAACGTTTTACTTTTGGGTTGGAGTATAATCATATATTGTCCCGAGAATTTTGCCACGGCAAGCACCACTTCACATTTTCTTCAGGAAATGTACCTATCTAGTTAGTGGTGCTTGCATTTATGCAAGGCATCACTATTATTATTGCTCATACTTATTATTATTATTATTATTATTATATCTTATTATTCTTATGTCTGCACACTTTTTCGGCGCGTAACTCGTCCCACACGGTTTGTCGTAGACCCATAAATTAGGGCTCAAATCGACCGGCTTATTGAGGAGAGGTGTGCTATGACTTTTATAAGCGATCGGGTGTAGGATTTCCGAAAGGGGGGCGAAAAACCACCCAAAAAATCCCATTGACTTTACATTGCGCCCAACTTTGACGAGTCATAGCTCCGCTCGAGGATTTTGTAGAAACATGTGGGTTACAACATTTGAAGAGGGTGGTAGGCTCTGTAAGAACCTGGATCACAATGGGGTGTAAGTTGTACCCCTGGGGTGTAAGAGGTGCCCAAAAGTGCCCCAATGAAAAGTCAATGGGGCAAAATCCCATAGACTTACCATTGCAAAAATTTTGACGGGTCATAGGTCCGAGCCAGGATTTCATAGAAACATGTGGGTTACTAAATTTGAAGAGGGTGCTAGACTCTGTCAGGACGTCCCCCACAATGGGGTGTAAGGTTACCATAGCAACCATTTTGGGCACCCTAGCAACCTATACCATAGACTGCCATTATAAAATGCCCGGATGGATATCTTTGCACCACAGTGTCATAGAGACATGGGGGTGGGCTCATTTTACTCAGGCATCCAATCAGTCTCTCAGGATCCTTACAGACTTACTAAGCCACGCCCCTAGCAACCAAATTTGAGCACCCTAGCAACCGAATAAACAAAGCCTTATAACTCCGCATCAGAACATCGTAGAGACACGGGGGTTGGACCGTTTGACTCGTGACTCGGAGGGTAATCACTAGTGGATGCCATTTTTTTCCCTAGCAACCAAATACAGTACCCTAGCAACAGAGTAAACAAAGCCTTATATCTCCGCATCAGAACATCGTAGAGACACGGGGGTTGGATCGTTTGACTCGTGACTCGGAGGGTAATCACTAGTGGATGCCATTTTTTTCCTTAGCAACCAAATACAGTACCCTAGCAACAGAGTAAACAAAGCCTTATATCTCCGCATCAGAACATCGAAGAGACACGGGGGTTGGACCGTTTGACTCATGACTCGGAGGGTAATCACTAGTGGATGCCATTTTTTCCCTAGCAACCAAATACAGTACCCTAGCAACAGAGTAAACAAACCCTTATATCTCCGCATCAGAACATCGTAGAGACACGGGGTTTGGACCGTTTGACTCGTGACTCGGAGTGTAATCACTAGTGGATGCCAATTTTCTCCCTAGCAACCAAATACATTACCCTAGCAACAGAGTAAACAAAGCCTTTTATGTCCACATCAGAACATCGCAGAGACACGGGGGTTGGACCGTTTGACTCGTATCTCGGAGTGTAATCACTAGTGGATGCCAATTTTTTCCCTAGCAACCAAATACAGTACCCTAGCAACAGAGTAAACAAAGCCTTATATCTCCGCATCAGAACATTGTAGAGACACGGGGGTTTGACCGTTTGACTCGTGACTCGGAGTGTAATCACTAGTGGATGCCAATTTTCTCCCTAGCAACCAAATACAGTACCCTAGCAACCGAATAAACAAAGCCTTATATCTTCGCATCAGAATATCGTAGAGACATGTGGGTTGAATTGTTTTACTTTTGGCTTGGAGTATAATCATATATTGTCCCCCGAAATTTGCCACGGCAAGCACCACTTCACATTTTCTTCAGGAAATGTACCTATCTAGTTATTATTATTCTTCTTTTTCTGGACACTTTTTCGGCACGTAACTCGTCCCGCACGGTTTAACGTAGTCCCATGAAAGAGGGCTCAAATCGACCGGATTATTGAGGAGAGGTGTGCTATGACTTTTATAAGCGATCGGGTGCAGG
This sequence comes from Paramisgurnus dabryanus, assembly GCF_030506205.2. NCBI lineage: Eukaryota > Metazoa > Chordata > Actinopteri > Cypriniformes > Cobitidae > Paramisgurnus > Paramisgurnus dabryanus. The sequence continues at coordinate 4,997,279 of NC_133341.1, read as the reverse complement.
ATTTCTGAAAGGGGGGCGAAAAACCACCCGAAAAATCCCATTGACTTAACATTGCGCCCAACTTTGACGAGTCATAGCTCCGCTCGACGATTTTATAGAAACATGTGGGTTACAACATTTGAAGAGGGTGGTAGGCTCTCTAAGAACATACATCATAATGGGGTGTAAGTTGTACCCCTGGGGTGTAAGAGGTGCCCAAAAATGCCTAATGAAAAGTCAATGGGGCAAAATCCCATAGACTTAACATTGCAAAAATTTTGACGGGTCATAGGTACGAGTAAGGATTCCTTAGAAACATGTGGGTTACTAAATTTGAAGAGGGTGGCAGGCTCTGTAAGAACATACATCACATTGGGGTGTAAGTTGTACCCCTGGGGTGTAAGAGGCACCCGAAAATTCCCCCAGTGACTTATAATGGGGCAGGAAACATGCCCATATAAGGAAATAAAACAGTTCCAGATGGGATATCTTTGGTTTACAGTGTCGTAGAGATAAGTGGGTGGGCTCATTTTACTCGGGCATCCAATCAGTCTCTCAGGATCATCTCAGAGCTATTAAGCCACGCCCCTAGCAACCACTTTTGAGCACCCTAGCAACCTATCCCATAGACTGCCATTATAAAATGCCCAGATGGATATCTTTGCACCACAGTGTCATAGAGACATGGGGGTGGGCTCATTTTACTCAGGCATCCAATCAGTCGCTCAGGATCCTTACAGAGTTACTAAGCCACGCCCCTAGCAACCACTTTTGAGCACCCTAGCAACATAAAATACAAACAGTTATATCTCGGCATCAGAACATCGTAGAGACACGGGGGTTGGACCGTTTTACTTGTGACTAGGGGTGTAACAATTGGGCACATCATTGGCCACTCCCAAGCCACGCCCCTAGCAACCAAATTTGAGCACCCTAGCAACCGAATAAACAAAGCCTTATATCTCCGCATCAGAACATCGTAGAGACACGGGGTTTGGACCGTTTTACTTGTGACTCGGAGTGTAATCACTGGACACATAATTGGCCACTCCCAAGCCACGCCCCTAGCAACCAAATACAGTACCCTAGCAATAGAGTAAACAAAGCCTTATATCTCCGCATTAGAACATCGTAGAGACACGGGGGTTGGACAGTTTTACTTGTGACTCGGAGTGTAATCACTGGGCTCATCAGTGGCCACTCCCAAGCCACGCCCCTAGCAACCAAATACAGTACCCTAGCAACAGAGTAAACAAAGCCTTATATCTCCGCATCAGAACATCGTAGAGACATGGGGGTTGGACCGTTTGACTCATGACTCGGAGGGTAATCACTAGTGGATGCCATTTTTTTCCCTAGCAACCAAATACAGTACCCTAGCAACAGAGTAAACAAAGCCTTATATCTCCGCATCAGAACATCGTAGAGACATGGGGTTTGGACCGTTTGACTCGTGACTCGGAGGGTAATCACTAGTGGATGCCATTTTTTTCCCTAGCAACCAAATACAGTACCCTAGCAACAGAGTAAACAAAGCCTTATATCTCCGCATCAGAACATCGTAGAGACACGGGGGTTGGACCGTTTGACTCGTGACTCGGAGGGTAATCACTAGTGGAAGCCATTTTTTTCCCTAGCAACCAAATACAGTCCCCTAGCAACAGAGTAAACAAAGCCTTATATCTCCGCATCAGAACATCGCAGAGACACGGGGTTTGGACCGTTTGACTCGTGACTCGGAGGGTAATCACTAGTGGATGCCATTTTTTCCCTAGCAACCAAATACAGTACCCTAGGAACAGAGTAAACAAAGCCTTATATCTCCGCATCAGAACATCGTAGAGACACGGGGTTTGGACCGTTTGACTTGTGACTCGGAGTGTAATCACTAGTGGATGCCAATTTTCTCCCTAGCAACCAAATACATTACCCTAGCAACAGAGTAAACAAAGCCTTTTATCTCCACATCAGAACATCGCAGAGACACGGGGGTTGGACCGTTTGACTCGTATCTCGGAGTGTAATCACTAGTGGATGCCAATTTTTTCCCTAGCAACCAAATACAGTACCCTAGCAACAAAGTAAACAAAGCCTTATATCTCCGCATCAGAACATCGTAGAGACACGGGGGTTTGACCGTTTGACTCGTGACTCGGAGTGTAATCACTAGTGGATGCCAATTTTCTCCCTAGCAACCAAATACAGTACCCTAGCAACCGAATAAACAAAGCCTTATATCTTCGCATCAGAATATCGTAGAGACATGTGGGTTGAATTGTTTTACTTTTGGCTTGGAGTATAATCATATATTGTCCCCCGAAATTTGCCACGGCAAGCACCACTTCACATTTTCTTCAGGAAATGTACCTATCTAGTTATTATTATTCTTTTTCTGGACACTTTTTCGGCGCGTAACTCGTCCCGCACGGTTTAACGTAGTCCCATGAAAGAGGGCTCAAATCGACCGGATTATTGAGGAGAGGTGTGCTATGACTTTTATAAGCGATCGGGTGCAGGATTTCTGAAAGGGGGGCGAAAAACCACCCGAAAAATCCCATTGACTTAACATTGCGCCCAACTTTGACGAGTCATAGCTCCTCTCAAGGATTTTGTTGAAACATGTGGGTTACAACTTTTGAAGAGGGTGGTAGGCTCTGTAAAAACATGGATCACAGTGGGGTGTAAGTTGTACCCCTGGGGTGTAAGAGGTGCCCAAAAATGCCCAATGAAAAGTCAATGGGGCAAAATCCCATAGACTTACCATTGCAAAAATTTTGACGGGTTATAGGTACGAGTGAGGATTCCTTAGAAACATGTGGGTTACTAAATTTGAAGAGGGTGGTAGACTCTGTAAGAACATGGATCACAATGGGGTGTAAGTTGTACCCCTGGGGTGTAAGAGGCCCCCAAAATTTCCCATTGACTTATAATGGGGCAGGGAACACGCCCATATAAGGGAATAAAACCGTTCCAGATGGGATATCTTTGCTTTACAGTGTCGTAGAGATAAGTGGGTGGGCTCATTTTACTCGGGCATCCAATCAGTCTCTCAGGATCATCCCAGAGCTATTAAGCCACGCCCCTAGCAACAATTTTGGGCACCCTAGCAACATCTCCCATAGAGTGCCATTATAAAATGCCCAGATGGATATCTTTGCACCACAGTGTCATAGAGACATGGGGGTGGGCTCATTTTACTCAAGTATCCAATCAGTCTCTCAGGATCCTTAAAGACTTACTAAGCCACGCCCCTAGCAACCACTTTTGAGCACCCTAGCAACATAAAATTCAAACAGTTATATCTCGGCATCAGAACATCGTAGAGACACGGGGGTTGGACCGTTTTACTTGTGACTAGGCGTGTAACAATTGGGCACATCATTGGCCACTCCCAAGCCACGCCCCTAGCAACCAAATTTGAGCACCCTAGCAACTGAATAAACAAAGCCTTATATCTCCGCATCAGAACATCGTAGAGACACGGGGGTTGGACCGTTTTATTCGTGACTCGAAGGGTAATCACTAGTTAATGCCAAGAGGTGTTAAGCCACGCCCCTAGCAACCAAATATGAACACCCTAGCAACGGAATAAACAAAGCCTTATATCTCTGGATCCGAACATCATAGAGACATGGGGGTTGGGTGTTTGGGTCTTGTTAGCTTCATGCTAGCTTCATGCTAGGTCATACTAGCTTCATGCTAGTTTCATGCTAGCTTTATGCTAATTTCATAATATATCTTGCTAACTTCATGCTAAATAATGTTAGCATCATGCTAGCTTGATGCTTATTTATGTTAGCATCATGCTAGCTTCATGCTAATTTATGTTAGCATCATGCCAGCTTCATGCTAATTCATGTTAACATAATGCTAGCTTCATGCTTCTTCATTTTAGCATTGTGCTAGCTTCATGCTAATTCATGTTAACATCGTGCTAGCTTCATGCTAATTCATGTTAGCATCGTGCTAGCTTCATGCTAATTCATGTTAGCATCGTGCTAGCTTCATGCTAATTCATGTTAACATCATGCTAGCTTTATGCTAATTCATGTTAGCTTCATGCTAGCTTTATGTTAATTCATGTTAGCATCATGCTAACTTCATGCTAATTCATGTTAGCATCGTGCTAGCTTCATGCTAATTCATGTTAGCATCGTGCTAGCTTCATGCTAATTCATGTTAACATCATGCTAGCTTTATGCTAATTCATGTTAGCTTCATGCTAGCTTTATGTTAATTCATGTTAGCATCATGCTAACTTCATGCTAATTCATGTTAGCTTCATGCTAATTCATGTTAGCATAATGGTAGCTTTATGCTAATTCATGCTAGCTTCATGCTAATTCATGTTAGCATCATGCTAGCTTCATGCTAATTCATGTTAGCATCATGCTAGCTTCATGCTAATCATGTTAGCTTCATGTTAATCATGCTAGCTTCATGTTAGCATCATGCTAATCATGCTAGCTTCATGTTAATCATGCTAACATCATGCTAGCTTCATGCTAATCATGTTAGCTTCATGCTAATCATTCTAGCTTCATGCTAGCTTCATGCTAATCATGCTAGCTTCATGCAAATCATGCTAGCTTCATGCTAGCTTCATGCTAATCATGCTACCATCATGCTAGCTTCATGCTAATCATGCTAACATCATGCTAGCTTCATGCTAATCATGTTAGCTTCATGCTAATCATGCTAACATCATGCTAGCTTCATGCTAATCATGAAAGCTTCATGCTAATCATGCTAGCATCATGCTAGCTTCATGCTAATCATGCTAGCATCATGCTAGCTTCATGCAAATCATGCTAACTTCATGCTAGCTTCATGCTAATCATGCTACCATCATGCTAGCTTCATGCTAATCATGCTAGCATCATGCTAGCTTCATGCTAATCATGTTAGCTTCATGCTAATCATGCTAGCTTCATGTTAACATCATGCTAATCATGCTAGCTTCATGCTAATCATGTTAACATCATGCTAGCTTCATGCTAATCATACTAGCATCATGCTAGCTTCATGCTAATCATGTTAGCTTCATGCTAATAATGCTAACTTCATGTTAGCATCATGCTAGCATCATGCTAACTTCATGCTAATCATGCTAGCTTCATGCTAGCTTAATGCTAATCATGCTAGCTTCATGCTAGCATCATGCTAGCTTCATGCTAATCATGTTAGCATCATGCTAGCTTCATGCTAATCATGCTACCATCATGCTAGCTTCATGCTAATCATGCTAGCATCATGCTAGCTTCATGCTAATCATGTTAGCTTCATGCTAATCATGTTAGCTTCATGCTAATCATGCTAGCTTCATGTTAGCATCATGCTAATCATGCTAGCTTCATGCTAATCATGTTAACATCATGCTAGCTTCATGCTAATCATACTAGCATCATGCTAGCTTCATGCTAATCATGTTAGCTTCATGCTAATAATGCTAACTTCATGTTAGCATCATGCTAGCATCATGCTAACTTCATGCTAATCATGCTAACTTCATGCTAGCTTCATGCTAATCATGCTAGCTTCATGCTAGCATCATGCTAGCATCATGCTAACTTCATGCTAACTTCATGCTAATCATGCTAGCTTCATGCTAGCTTCATGCTAATCATGCTAGCTTCATGCTAGCATCATGCTAGCTTCATGCTAATCATGTTAGCATCATGCTAGCTTCATGCTAATCATGCTAGCTTCATGCTAACTTCATGCTAATCATGTTAGCTTCATGCTAGCTTCATGCTAGCTTCATGCTAATCATGCTAGCTTCATGTTAACTTCATGGTAATCATGCTAGCTTCATGCTAACTTCATGGTAATCATGCTAATGTTAATCATGCTTAATGTTAATCATGCTAGCTTCATGTTAGCTTCATGCTAATCATGCTAGCTTCATTATCTCCGCATCAGAACATCGTAGAGACACGGGGGTTGGACCGTTTGACTCGTGACTCGGAGTGTAATCATTATGGGATGCCTATTTTTTCCCTAGCAACCAAATACAGTACCCTAGCAACAGAGTAAACAAAGCCTTATATCTCCGCATCACAACATCGTAGAGACACGGGGGTTGGATCGTTTGACTCGTGACTCGGAGGGTAATCACTAGTGGATTCCATTTTTTTCCTTAGCAACCAAATACAGTACCCTAGCAACAGAGTAAACAAAGCCTTATATCTCCGCATCAGAACATCGTAGAGACACGGGGGTTGGACCGTTTGACTCATGACTCGGAGGGTAATCACTAGTGGATGCCATTTTTTCCCTAGCAACCAAATACAGTACCCTAGCAACAGAGTAAACAAACCCTTATATCTCCGCATCAGAACATCGTAGAGACACGGGGTTTGGACCGTTTGACTTGTGACTCGGAGTGTAATCACTAGTGGATGCCAATTTTCTCCCTAGCAACCAAATACAGTACCCTAGCAACCGAATAAACAAAGCCTTATATCTTCGCATTAGAATATCGTAGAGACATGTGGGTTGAATTGTTTTACTTTTGGCTTGGAGTATAATCATATATTGTCCCCCGAAATTTGCCACGGCAAGCACCACTTCACATTTTCTTCAGGAAATGTACCTATCTAGTTATTATTATTATTCTTCTTCTGATCCCTACTTTTTCTGACTGTAACTCCTCCTAGAGCTTTCAAGCTACACCCACAAAACTTTACAAAACTTTTAAGACTGGTCCGTAGATTTATGCTATGACTTTTCTAACTGATGGGACCTTCCGAATTCCTAAACGGGGGGCTCAAACACCCCAAAATTTCCATTGACTTAACATTGAGACAAACTTTGACGAGTCATAGCTGCGAGTGAGAAACTTGTAGAAACTTGAGGGTTACCACATTTAAGGAGGCTGACAGGCTCTGTAAGAACATACATCACAATGGGGTGTAAGCTGTACCCCTGGGGTGTAAGAGGCCCCCAAAATTTCCCATTGACTTATAATGGGGCAGGAAACACGCCCATATAAGGGAATAAAAGCGTCCCAGATGGAATATCTTCACTTTAGAGTGTCGTAGAGACATGGGGGTTGGACCGTTTTACTTGTGGCTTGAAGGTTGATCATTATGGGATGCCAATTTTCTCCCTAGCAACCAAACTTAGTACCCTAGCAACGGAATAACAAAGCCTTATATCTCCGCTTCAGAACATCATAGAGACACGGGGGTTGGACCGTTTAACTTGTGGCTTGAAGTGTGATCATTATGGGATGCCAATTTTCTCCCTAGCAACCAAACTTAGTACCCTAGCAACGGAATAAACAAAGCCTTATATCTCCGCTTCAGAACATCATAGAGACACGGGGGTTGGACCGTTTTACTTGTGGCTTGAAGGTTGATCATTATGGGATGCCATTTTTCTCCCTAGCAACCAAACTTAGTACCCTAGCAACGGAATAAACAAAGCCTTATATCTCCGATTCAGAACATCATAGAGACACGGGGGTTGGACCGTTTTACTTGTGGCTTGAAGGTTGATCATTATGGGTTGCCATTTTTCTCCCTAGCAACCAAACTTAGTCGCCTAGCAACGGAATAACAAAGCCTTATATCTCCGCTTCAGAACATCATAGAGACACGGGGGTTGGACCGTTTTACTTGTGGCTTGAAGGTTGATCATTATGGGATGCCAATTTTCTCCCTAGCAACCAAATTTAGTACCCTAGCAACGGAATAACAAAGCCTTATATCTCCGCTTCAGAACATCATAGAGACACGGGGGTTGGACCGTTTTACTTGTGGCTTGAAGTGTGATCATTATGGGATGCCAATTTTCTCCCTAGCAACCAAACTTAGTACCCTAGCAACGGAATAAACAAAGCCTTATATCTCCCCTTCAGAACATCATAGAGACACGGGGGTTGGACCGTTTTACTTGTGGCTTGAAGGTTGATCATTATGGGATGCCATTTTTCTCCCTAGCAACCAAACTTAGTACCCTAGCAACGGAATAAACAAAGCCTTATATCTCCGATTCAGAACATCATAGAGACACGGGGGTTGGACCGTTTTACTTGTGGCTTGAAGGTTGATCATTATGGGATGCCATTTTTCTCCCTAGCAACCAAACTTAGTACCCTAGCAACGGAATAAACAAAGCCTTATTTCTCCGCTTCAGAACATCTTAGAGACACGGGGGTTGGACCGTTTTACTTGTGGCTTGAAGGTTGATTATTATGGGATGCCAATTTCCTCCCTAGCAACCAAACTTAGTACCCTAGCAACGGAATAAACAAAGCCTTATATCTCAGCATCAGAACATTGTAGAGACACGGGGGTTGGACCGTTTTACTTGTGGCTTTAAGTGTGATCATTATGGGATGCCATTTTTCTCCCTAGCAACCAAACTTAGTACCCTAGCAACGGAATAAACAAAGCCTTATATCTCCGCTTCAGAACATCATAGAGACACGGGGATTGGACCGTTTTACTTGTGGCTTGAAGGTTAATCATTATGGGATGCCAATTTTCTCCCTAGCAACCAAACTTAGTACCCTAGCAACGGAATAAACAAAGCCTTATATCTCCGCTTCAGAACATCATAGAGACATGGGGGTTGGACCGTTTTACTTGTGGCTTGAAGGTTGATCATTATGGGATGCCAATTTTCTCCCTAGCAACCAAACTTAGTACCCTAGCAACGGAATAAACAAAGCCTTTTATCTCCGCTTCAGAACATCTTAGAGACACGGGGGTTTGACCGTTTTACTTGTGGCTTGAAGGTTGATCATTATGGGATGCCAATTTTCTCCCTAGCAACCAAACTTAGTACCCTAGCAACGGAATAAACAAAGCCTTATATCTCCACTTCAGAACATCATAGAGACACGGGGGTTGGACCGTTTTACTTGTGGCTTGAAGGTTGATCATTATGGGATGCCAATTTTCTCCCTAGCAACCAAACTTAGTACCCTAGCAACGGAATAAACAAAGCCTTATAACTCCGCTTCAGAACATCATAGAGACATGGGGGTTGGACCGTTTTACTTGTGTCTTGAAGGTTGATCATTATGGGATGCCAATTTTCTCCCTAGCAACCAAACTTAGTACCCTAGCAACGGAATAAACAAAGCCTTATATCTCCGCTTCAGAACATCATAGAGACACGGGGGTTGGACCGTTTTACTTGTGGCTTGAAGGTTGATCATTATGGGATGCCAATTTTCTCCCTAGCAACCAAACTTAGTACCCTAGCAACGGAATAAATGTTAGCTTCATTCTAGCTTCATGCTAATCATGTTAGCTTCATGCTAGCTTCATGCTAATCATGCTAGCATCATGCTAGCTTCATGCTAATCATGTTAGCTTCATGTTAGCTTCATGCTAATAATGTTAGCTTCATGCTAGCTTCATACTGATCATGCTAACATCATGCTAGCTTCATGCTAATCATGCTAGCTTCATGCTAATCATGCTAACTTCATGCTAATCATGCTAACAGCCAGATAGCCTACTAAAATAAACTTCTGTCAAACCATTTTAAATGTTCAGGCTACGCTTTTTCAAGCCAACATAAAGTTTGTCCTCAAACTTTAATATCTAGTTATTATTATTATTATTATGTTGGCTTGAAAAAGCCAACATACTGTTCTTCATCTTAATCTTATTATTATTATTATTATTCTTCTTCTGATCCCTACTTTTTCTGACTGTAACTCCTCCTAGAGCTTTCAAGCTACACCCACAAAACTTTACAAAACTTTTAAGACTGGTCCGTAGATTTATGCTATGACTTTTCTAACTGATGGGACCTTCCGAATTCCTAAACGGGGGGCTCAAACACCCCAAAATTTCCATTGACTTAACATTGAGACAAACTTTGACGAGTCATAGCTGCGAGTGAGAAACTTGTAGAAACTTGTGGGTTACCACATTTAAGGAGGCTGACAGGCTCTGTAAGAACATACATCACAATGGGGTGTAAGCTGTACCCCTGGGGTGTAAGAGGCCCCCAAAATTTCCCATTGACTTATAATGGGGCAGGAAACATGCCCATATAAAGGAATAAAAGCGTCCCAGATGGAATATCTTCACTTTAGAGTGTCGTAGAGACATGGGGGTTGGACCGTTTCACTTGTGGCTTGAAGGTTGATCATTATGGGATGCCATTTTTCTCCCTAGCAACCAAACTTAGTACCCTAGCAACGGAATAAACAAAGCCTTATTTCTCCGCTTCAGAACATCTTAGAGACACGGGGGTTGGACCGTTTTACTTGTGGCTTGAAGGTTGATTATTATGGGATGCCAATTTCCTCCCTAGCAACCAAACTTAGTACCCTAGCAACGGAATAAACAAAGCCTTATATCTCAGCATCAGAACATTGTAGAGACATGGGGGTTGGACCGTTTTACTTGTGGCTTGAAGGTTGATCATTATGGGATGCCAATTTTCTCCCTAGCAACCAAACTTAGTACCCTAGCAACGGAATAAACAAAGCCTTATATCTCCGCTTCAGAACATCATAGAGACACGGGGGTTTGACCGTTTTACTTGTGGATTGAAGGTTGATCATTATGGGATGCCAATTTTCTCCCTAGCAACCAAACTTAGTACCCTAGCAACGGAATAAACAAAGCCTTATATCTCCGCTTCAGAACATCATAGAGACACGGGGGTTGGACCGTTTTACTTGTGGCTTGAAGGTTGATCATTATGGGATGCCAATTTTCTCCCTAGCAACCAAACTTAGTACCCTAGCAACGGAATAAACAAAGCCTTATATCTCCGCTTCAGAACATCATAGAGACACGGGGGTTGGACCGTTTTACTTGTGGCTTGAAGGTTGATCATTATGGGATGCCAATTTTCTCCCTAGCAACCAAACTTAGTACCCTAGCAACGGAATAAACAAAGCCTTATATCTCCGCTTCAGAACATCATAGAGACACGGGGGTTGGACCGTTTTACTTGTGGCTTGAAGGTTGATCATTATGGGATGCCAATTTTCTCCCTAGCAACCAAACTTAGTACCCTAGCAATGGAATAAATGTTAGCTTCATTCTAGCTTCATGCTAATCATGCTAGCATCATGCTAGCTTCATGCTAATCATGTAAGCTTCATGTTAGCTTCATGCTAATCATGTTAGCTTCATGCTAGCTTCATACTGATCATGCTAACATCATGCTAGCTTCATGCTAATCATGCTAGCTTCATGCTAATCATGCTAACTTCATGCTAATCATGCTAACAGCCAGATAGCCTACTAAAATAAACTTCTGTCAAACCATTTTAAATGTTCAGGCTACGCTTTTTCAAGCCAACATAAAGTTTGTCCTCAAACTTTAAAATCTAGTTATTATTATTCTTCTGATCCCTACTTTTTCTGACTGTAACTCCTCCTAGAGCTTTCAAGCTACACCCACAAAACTTTACAAAACTTTTAAGACTGGTCCGTAGATTTATGCTATGACTTTTCTAACTGATGGGACCTTTCGAATTCCTAAACGGGGGGCTCAAACACCCCAAAATTTCCATTGACTTAACATTGAGACAAACTTTGACGAGTCATAGCTGCGAGTGAGAAACTTGTAGAAACTTGTGGGTTACCACATTTAAGGAGGCTGACAGGCTCTGTAAGAACATACATCACAATGGGGTGTAAGCTGTACCCCTGGGGTGTAAGAGGCCCCCAAAATTTCCCATTGACTTATAATGGGGCAGGAAACATGCCCATATAAAGGAATAAAAGCGTCCCAGATGGAATATCTTCACTTTAGAGTGTCGTAGAGACATGGGGGTTGGACCGTTTTACTTGTGGCTTGAAGGTTGATCATTATGGGATGCCATTTTTCTCCCTAGCAACCAAACTTAGTACCCTAGCAACGGAATAAACAAAGCCTTATTTCTCCGCTTCAGAACATTGTAGAGACACGGGGGTTGGACCGTTTTACTTGTGGCTTGAAGGTTGATCATTATGGGATGCCAATTTTCTCCCTAGCAACCAAACTTAGTACCCTAGCAACGGAATAAACAAAGCCTTATATCTCAGCATCAGAACATTGTAGAGACACGGGGGTTGGACCGTTTTACTTGTGGCTTTAAGTGTGATCATTATGGGATGCCATTTTTCTCCCTAGCAACCAAACTTAGTACCCTAGCAACGGAATAAACAAAGCCTTATATCTCCGCTTCAGAACATCATAGAGACACGGGGGTTGGACCGTTTTACTTGTGGCTTGAAGGTTGATCATTATGGGATGCCAATTTTCTCCCTAGCAACCAAACTTAGTACCCTAGCAACGGAATAAACAAAGCCTTATATCTCCGCTTCAGAACATTGTAGAGACACGGGGGTTGGACCGTTTTACTTGTGGCTTTAAGTGTGATCATTATGGGATGCCATTTTTCTCCCTAGCAACCAAACTTAGTACCCTAGCAACGGAATAAACAAAGCCTTATATCTCCGCTTCAGAACATCATAGAGACACGGGGGTTGGACCGTTTTACTTGTGGCTTGAAGGTTGATCATTATGGGATGCCAATTTTCTCCCTAGCAACCAAACTTAGTACCCTAGCAACGGAATAAACAAAGCCTTATATCTCAGCATCAGAACATTGTAGAGACAAGGGGGTTGGACCGTTTTACTTGTGGCTTTAAGTGTGATCATTATGGGATGCCATTTTTCTCCCTAGCAACCAAACTTAGTACCCTAGCAACGGAATAAACAAAGCCTTATATCTCCGCTTCAGAACATCATAGAGACACGGGGGTTGGACCGTTTTACTTGTGGCTTGAAGGTTGATCATTATGGGATGCCAATTTTCTCCCTAGCAACCAAACTTAGTACCCTAGCAACGGAATAAACAAAGCCTTATATCTCCGCTTCAGAACATCATAGAGACACGGGGGTTGGACCGTTTTACTTGTGGCGTGAAGGTTGATCATTATGGGATGCCAATTTTCTCCCTAGCAACCAAACTTAGTACCCTAGCAATGGAATAAACAAAGCCTTATATCTCCGCTTCAGAACATCATAGAGACACGGGGGTTGGACCGTTTTACTTGTGGCTTGAAGGTTGATCATTATGGGATGCCAATTTTCTCCCTAGCAACCAAACTTAGTACCCTAGCAACGGAATAAACAAAGCCTTATATCTCCGCTTCAGAACATCATAGAGACACGGGGGTTGGACCGCTTTACTTGTGGCTTGAAGGTTGATCATTATGGGATGCCAATTTTCTCCCTAGCAACCAAACTTAGTACCCTAGCAACGGAATAAACAAAGCCTTATATCTCCGCTTCAGAACATCATAGAGACACGGGGGTTGGACCGTTTTACTTGTGGCTTGAAGTGTGATCATTATGGGATGCCAATTTTCTCCCTAGCAACCAAACTTAGTACCCTAGCAACGGAATAAACAAAGCCTTATATCTTTGCTTCAGAACATCTTAGAGACACGGGGTTGGACCGTTTTACTTGTGGCTTGAAGTGTGATCATTATGGGATGCCAATTTTCTCCCTAGCAACCAAACTTAGTACCCTAGCAACTGAACAAACAAAGCCTTATATCTCCACAACAGAACATCATAGAGACACGGGGGTTGGACCGTTTTATTTGTGGCTTGAAATGTGATCATTATGGGATGCCAATTTTCTCCCTAGCAACCAAACTTAGTACCCTACCAACGGAACAAACAAAGCCTTGTATCTCCGCATCAGAACATCATAGAGACACGGGGGTTGGACCGTTTTACTTGTGGCTTGAAGTGTAATCATTATGGGATGTCGATTTTCTCCCTAGCAACCAAACTTAGTACCCTAGCAACAGAACAAACAAAGCCTTACATCTCCGCATCAGAACATCATAGAGACATGGGGGTTGGACCGTTTTACTTGTGGCTTGAAGTGTAATCATTATGGGATGCCAATTTTCTGCCTAGCAACCAAACTTAGTACCCTAGCAACGGAACAAACAAAGCCTTATATCTCCGCATCAGAACATCATAGAGACATGGGGGTTGGGTCTTTAAACATGTTAGCTTTATGCTGACTTTATGCTAGATCATGTTAGCGTCATGCTAAATCAGGCTAGCTTTATGCTAAATTATGTTAGCTTTATTTTAAAAAGCTTCATACTTAAGCATACTAACAACAAGTTGGCCTACTAAACCAGACTTCTGTCAAACTTCTGTCAAACTTCTGTCAAACTGTCTTAAACGTTCAGACCAGGCTTTGTCAAGCCAACATAAAGTTTGTCCTCAAACTTTAATATCTTGTTATTATTATTATTATTATTATTATTCTGATCCCTACTTTTTCTGACTGTAACTCCTCCTAGAGCTTTCAAGCTACACCCACAAAACTTTACAAAACTTTTAAGACTGGTCCGTAGATTTATGCTATGACTTTTCTAACTGATGGGACCTTCCGAATTCCTAAACGGGGGGCTCAAACACCCCAAAATTTCCATTGACTTAACATTGAGACAAACTTTGACGAGTCATAGCTGCGAGTGAGAAACTTGTAGAAACTTGTGGGTTACCACATTTAAGGAGGCTGACAGGCTCTGTAAGAACATACATCACAATGGGGTGTAAGCTGTACCCCTGGGGTGTAAGAGGCCCCCAAAATTTCCCATTGACTTATAATGGGGCAGGAAACATGCCCATATAAAGGAATAAAAGCGTCCCAGATGGAATATCTTCACTTTAGAGTGTGTAGAGACATGGGGGTTGGACCGTTTTACTTGTGGCTTGAAGGTTGATCATTATGGGATGCCAATTTTCTCCCTAGCAACCAAACTTAGTACCCTAGCAACGGAATAAACAAAGCCTTATATCTCCGCTTCAGAACATCATAGAGACACGGGGGTTGGACCGTTTTACTTGTGGCTTGAAGGTTGATCATTATGGGATGCCAATTTTCTCCCTAGCAACCAAACTTAGTACCCTAGCAACGGAATAAACAAAGCCTTATTTCTCCGCTTCAGAACATCTTAGAGACACGGGGGTTTGACCGTTTTACTTGTGGCTTGAAGGTTGATTATTATGGGATGCCAATTTCCTCCTTAGCAACCAAACTTAGTACCCTAGCAACGGAATAAACAAAGCCTTATATCTCAGCATCAGAACATTGTAGAGACACGGGGGTTGGACCGTTTTACTTGTGGCTTTAAGTGTGATCATTATGGGATGCCATTTTTCTCCCTAGCAACCAAACTTAGTACCCTAGCAACGGAATAAACAAAGCCTTATATCTCCGCTTCAGAACATCATAGAGACACGGGGGTTGGACCGTTTTACTTGTGGCTTGAAGGTTGATCATTATGGGATGCCAATTTTCTCCCTAGCAACCAAACTTAGTACCCTAGCAACGGAATAAACAAAGCCTTATATCTCCGCTTCAGAACATCATAGAGACACGGGGGTTGGACCGTTTTACTTGTGGCGTGAAGGTTGATCATTATGGGATGCCAATTTTCTCCCTAGCAACCAAACTTAGTACCCTAGCAACGGAATAAACAAAGCCTTATATCTCCGCTTCAGAACATCATAGAGACACGGGGGTTGGACCGTTTTACTTGTGGCTTGAAGGTTGATCATTATGGGATGCCAATTTTCTCCCTAGCAACCAAACTTAGTACCCTAGCAACGGAATAAACAAAGCCTTATATCTCCGCTTCAGAACATCATAGAGACACGGGGGTTGGACCGCTTTACTTGTGGCTTGAAGGTTGATCATTATGGGATGCCAATTTTCTCCCTAGCAACCAAACTTAGTACCCTAGCAACGGAATAAACAAAGCCTTATATCTCCGCTTCAGAACATCATAGAGACACGGGGGTTGGACCGTTTTACTTGTGGCGTGAAGGTTGATCATTATGGGATGCCAATTTTCTCCCTAGCAACCAAACTTAGTACCCTAGCAACGGAATAAACAAAGCCTTATATCTCCGCTTCAGAACATCATAGAGACACGGGGGTTGGACCGTTTTACTTGTGGCTTGAAGTGTGATCATTATGGGATGCCAATTTTCTCCCTAGCAACCAAACTTAGTACCCTAGCAACGGAATAAACAAAGCCTTATATCTTTGCTTCAGAACATCTTAGAGACACGGGGTTGGACCGTTTTACTTGTGGCTTGAAGTGTGATCATTATGGGATGCCAATTTTCTCCCTAGCAACCAAACTTAGTACCCTACCAACGGAACAAACAAAGCCTTGTATTTCCGCATCAGAACATCATAGAGACACGGGGGTTGGACCGTTTTACTTGTGGCTTGAAGTGTAATCATTATGGGATGTCGATTTTCTCCCTAGCAACCAAACTTAGTACCCTAGCAACAGAACAAAGAAAGCCTTACATCTCCGCATCAGAACATCATAGAGACATGGGGGTTGGACCGTTTTACTTGTGGCTTGAAGTGTAATCATTATGGGATGCCAATTTTCTGCCTAGCAACCAAACTTAGTACCCTAGCAACGGAACAAACAAAGCCTTATATCTCCGCATCAGAACATCATAGAGACATGGGGGTTGGGTCTTTAAACATGTTAGCTTTATGCTGACTTTATGCTAGATCATGTTAGCGTCATGCTAAATCAGGCTAGCTTTATGCTAAATTATGTTAGCTTTATTTTAAAAAGCTTCATACTTAAGCATACTAACAACAAGTTGGCCTACTAAACCAGACTTCTGTCAAACTTCTGTCAAACTTCTGTCAAACTGTCTTAAACGTTCAGACCAGGCTTTGCAAGCCAACATAAAGTTTGTCCTCAAACTTTAATATCTAGTTATTATTATTATTCTTATGTCTGCACACTTTTTCGGCGCGTAACTCGTCCCGCACGGTTTGCCGTAGTCCCATGAAAGAGGGCTCAAATCGACCGGTTTTTTGAGGAGATGGTGGCTATGACTTTTATAAGCGGTCGGGTGCAGAATTTCTGAAAGGGGGGCAAAAAAACACCCGAAAAATCCCATTGACTTAACATTACGCCAAACTTTGACAAGTCATAGCTCCGCTTGAGGATTTTGTAGAAACATGTGGGTTACAACATTTGAAGAGGGTGGTAGACTCTGTAAGAACATACATCACAATGGGGTGTAAGTTGTACCCCTGGGGTGTAAGAGGTGCCCAAAAATGCCCAATGAAAAGTCAATGGGGGAAAATCCCATAGACTTAACATTGCAAAAACTTTGACGGTCACAGGTCCGAGCGAGGATTTCGTAGAAGCATGTGGGTTACTAAATTTGAAGAGGGTGCTAGACTCTGTCAGGACGTCCCCCGCAATGGGGTTGTAATGTTACCCTAGCAACCATTTTGGGCACCCTAGCAACCTATCCCATAGACTGCCATTACAAAATGCCCAGAGGGATATCTTTGCACCACAGTGTCACAGAGACATGGGGGTGGGCTCATTTTACTCAGGCATCCAATCAGCCTCTCAGGACCCTTGCAGAGTTACTAAGCCACGCCCCTAGCAACCACTTTTGAGCACCCTAGCAACATA
The DNA here is from genome assembly GCF_030506205.2 of Paramisgurnus dabryanus. NCBI lineage: Eukaryota > Metazoa > Chordata > Actinopteri > Cypriniformes > Cobitidae > Paramisgurnus > Paramisgurnus dabryanus. The sequence continues at coordinate 4,979,820 of NC_133341.1, read as the reverse complement.
AAATTCAAACAGTTATATCTCGGCATCAGAACATCGTAGCGACACGGGGGTTGGACCGTTTTACTTGTGACTAGGGGTGTAACAATTGGGCACATCATTGGCCACTCCCAAGCCACGCCCCTAGCAACCAAATTTGAGCACCCTAGCAACCGAATAAACAAAGCCTTATATCTCCGCATCAGAACATCGTAGAGACATAGGGTTTGGACCGTTTTACTTGTGACTCGGAGTGTAATCACTGGGCACATCATTGGCCACTCCCAAGCCACGCCCCTAGCAACCAAATACAGTACCCTAGCAACAGAGTAAACAAAGCATTATATCTCCGCATCAGAACATCGTAGAGACACGGGGGTTGGACCGTTTTACTTGTGACTCGGAGTGTAATCACTGGGCACATAATTGGCCACTCCCAAGCCACGCCCCTAGCAACCAAATACAGTACCCTAGCAACAGAGTAAACAAACCCTTATATCTCCGCATCAGAACATCGTAGAGACACGGGGGTTGGACCGTTTTACTTGTGACTCGGAGTGTAATCACTGGGCACATCATTGGCCACTCCCAAGCCACGCCCCTAGAAACCAAATACAGTACCCTAGCAACAGAGTAAACAAAGCCTTATATCTCCGCATCAGAACATCGTAGAGACATGGGGGTTGGACCGTTTGACTCGTGACTCGGAGTGTAATCATTATGGGATGCAATTTTTTTCCCTAGCAACCAAATACAGTACCCTAGCAACCGAATAAACAAAGCCTAATATCTCCACATCAGAACATCGTAGAGACACGGGGGTTGGACCGTTTGACTCGTGACTCGGAGTGTAATCACTAGTGGATGCCAATTTTTTCCCTAGCAACCAAATACAGTACCCTAGCAACAGAGTAAACAAAGCCTTATATCTCTGCATCAGAACATCGTAGAGACACAGGGGTTGGACCGTTTTACTTTTGGCTTGGAGTATAATCATAAATTGTCCCGTGAAATTTGCCACGGCAAGCACCACTCACATTTTCTTCAGGAAATGTACCTATCTAGTTATTATTATTCTTTTTCTGGACACTTTTTCGGCGCGTAACTCGTCCCGCACGCTTTGTCGTAGACCCATAAATTAGGGCTCAAATCGACCGGATTATTGAGGAGAGGTGTGCTATGACTTTTATAAGCGATCGGGTGCATGATTTCCGAAAGGGGCGCGAAAAACCTCCCGAAAACGTCCCATTGACTTTACATTGCGCCCAACTTTGACGAGTCATAGCTCCGCTCGAGGATTTTGTAGAAACATGTGGGTTACAACATTTGAAGAGGGTGGTAGGCTCTGTAAGAACATGGATCACAATGGGGTGTAAGTTGTACCCCTGGGGTGTAAGAGGTGCCCAAAAGTGCCCCAATGAAAAGTCAATGGGGCAAAATCCCATAGACTTACCATTGCAAAAATTTTGACGGGTCATAGGTCCGAGCCAGGATTTCATAGAAACATGTGGGTTACTAAATTTGAAGAGGGTGCTAGACTCTGTCAGGACGTCCTCCACAATGGGGTGTAAGGTTACCATAGCAACCATTTTGGGCACCCTAGCAACCAATACCATAGACTGCCATTATAAAATGCCCGGATGGATATCTTTGCACCACAGTGTCATAGAGACATGGGGGTGGGCTCATTTTACTCAGGCATCCAATCAGTCTCTCAGGATCCTTACAGACTTACAAAGCCACGCCCCTAGCAACCACTTTTGAGCACCCTAGCAACATAAAATACAAACAGTTATATCTCGGCATCAGAACATCTTAGAGACACGGGGGTTGGACCGTGTTACTTGTGACTAGGGGTGTAACAATTGGGCACATCATTGGCCACTCCCAAGCCACGCCCCTAGCAACCAAATTTGAGCACCCTAGCAACCGAATAAACAAAGCCTTATATCTCCGCATCAGAACATCGTAGAGACACGGGGTTTGGACCGTTTTACTTGTGACTCGGAGTGTAATCACTGGGCACATCATTGGCCACTCCCAAGCCACGCCCCTAGCAACCAAATACAGTACCCTAGCAACAGAGTAAACAAAGCCTTATATCTCCGCATCAGAACATCGTAGAGACACGGGGGTTGGACCGTTTTACTTGTGACTCGGAGTGTAATCACTGGGCACATCATTGGCCACTCCCAAGCCACGCCCCTAGCAACCAAATACAGTACCCTAGCAACAGAGTAAACAAAGCCTTATATCTCCGCATCAGAACATCGTAGAGACACGGGGGTTGGACCGTTTTACTTGTGACTCGGAGTGTAATCACTGGGCTCATCATTGGCCACTCCCAAGCCACGCCCCTAGCAACCAAATACAGTACCCTAGCAACAGAGTAAACAAAGCCTTATATCTCCGCATCAGAACATCGTAGAGACATGGGGTTTGGACCGTTTGACTCGTGACTCGGAGGGTAATCACTAGTGGATCCCATTTTTTTCCCTAGCAACCAAATACAGTACCCTAGCAACAGAGTAAACAAAGCCTTATATCTCCGCATCAGAACATCGTAGAGACACGGGGGTTGGACCGTTTGACTCATGACTCGGAGGGTAATCACTAGTGGATGCAATTTTTTTCCCTAGCAACCAAATACAGTACCCTAGCAACAGAGTAAACAAAGCCTTATATCTCTGCATCAGAACATCGTAGAGACACGGGGGTTGGACCGTTTTACTTGTGACTCGGAGTGTAATCACTAGGCACATCATTGGCCACTCCCAAGCCACGCCCCTAGCAACCAAATACAGTACCCTAGCAACAGAGTAAACAAAGCCTTATATCTCCACATCAGAACATCGTAGAGACACGGGGGTTGGACCGTTTTACTTGTGACTCGGAGTGTAATCACTAGGCACATCATTGGCCACTCCCAAGCCACGCCCCTAGCAACCAAATACAGTACCCTAGCAACAGAGTAAACAAAGCCTTATAACTCCGCATCAGAACATCGTAAAGACATGGGGGTTGGACCGTTTGACTCGTGACTCGGAGGGTAATCACTAGTGGATGCCATTTTTTCCCCTAGCAACCAAATACAGTACCCTAGCAACAGAGTAAACAAAGCCTTATATCTCTGCTTCAGAACATCGTAGAGACACGGGGGTTGGACCGTTTTACTTTTGGCTTGGAGTATAATCATAAATTGTCCCCTGAAATTTGCCACGGCAAGCACCACTCACATTTTCTTCAGGAAATGTACCTATCTAGTTAGTGGTGCTTGCATTTATGCAAAGCATCACTATTATTATTGCTCAAAGATATTATTATTATTCTTCTTTTTCTGGACACTTTTTCGGCGCGTAACTCGTCCCGCACGCTTTGTCGTAGACCCATAAATTAGGGCTCAAATCGACCGGCTTATTGAGGAGAGGTGTGCTATGACTTTTATAAGCGATCGGGTGCAGGATTTCCGAAAGGGGGGCGAAAAACCACCCAAAAAATCCCATTGACTTAACATTGCGCCCAACTTTGACGAGTCATAGCTCCGCTCAAGGATTTTGTAGAAACATGTGGGTTACAACATTTGAAGAGGGTGGTAGGCTCTGTAAGAACATGGATCACAATGGGGTGTAAGTTGTACCCCTGGGGTGTAAGAGGTGCCCAAAAGTGCCCCAATGAAAAGTCAATGGGGCAAAATCCCATAGACTTACATTGCAAAAATTTTGACGGGTCATAGGTCCGAGCCAGGATTTCATAGAAACATGTGGGTTACTAAATTTGAAGAGGGTGCTAGACTCTGTCAGGACGTCCCCCACAATGGGGTGTAAGGTTACCATAGCAACCATTTTGGGCACCCTAGCAACCTATACCATAGACTGCCATTATAAAATGCCCGGATGGATATCTTTGCACCACAGTGTCATAGAGACATGGGGGTGGGCTCATTTTACTCAGGCATCCAATCAGTCTCTCAGGATCCTTACAGACTTACTAAGCCACGCCCCTAGCAACCACTTTTGAGCACCCTAGCAACATAAAATACAAACAGTTATATCTCGGCATCAGAACATCGTAGAGACACGGGGGTTGGACCGTTTTACTTGTGACTAGGGGTGTAACAATTGGGCACATCATTGGCCACTCCCAAGCCACGCCCCTAGCAACCAAATTTGAGCACCCTAGCAACCGAATAAACAAAGCCTTATATCTCCGCATCAGAACATCGTAGAGACACGGGGTTTGGACCGTTTTACTTGTGACTCAGAGTGTAATCACTGGGCACATAATTGGCCACTCCCAAGCCACGCCCCTAGAAACCAAATACAGTACCCTAGCAACAGAGTAAACAAAGCCTTATATCTCCGCATCAGAACATCGTAGAGACACGGGGGTTGGACCGTTTTACTTGTGACTCGGAGTGTAATCACTGGGCACATCATTGGCCACTCCCAAGCCACGCCCCTAGCAACCAAATACAGTACCTTAGCAACAGAGTAAACAAAGCCTTATATCTCCACATCAGAACATCGTAGAGACACGGGGGTTGGACCGTTTGACTCATGACTCGGAGGGTAATCACTAGTGGATGCAATTTTTTTCCCTAGCAACCAAATACAGTACCCTAGCAACAGAGTAAACAAAGCCTTATATCTCCGCATCAGAACATCGTAGAGACACGGGGGTTGGACCGTTTGACTCGTGACTCGGAGGGTAATCACTAGTGGATGCCATTTTTTTCCCTAGCAACCAAATACAGTACCCTAGCAACAGAGTAAACAAAGCCTTATATCTCCGCATCAGAACATCGTAGAGACACGGGGTTTGGACCGTTTGACTCGTGACTCGGAGGGTAATCACTAGTGGATGCCATTTTTTTTCCCTAGCAACCAAATACAGTACCCTAGCAACAGAGTAAACAAAGCCTTATATCTCCGCATCAGAACATCGTAGAGACACGGGGTTTGGACCGTTTGACTCGTGACTCGGAGGGTAATCACTAGTGGATGCCATTGTTTCCCCTAGCAACCAAATACAGTACCCTAGCAACAGAGTAAACAAAGCCTTATATCTCCGCATCAGAACATCGTAGAGACACGGGGTTTGGACCGTTTGACTCGTGACTCAAAGGGTAATCACTAGTGGATGCCATTTTTTTCCCTAGCAACCAAATACAGTACCCTAGCAACAGAGTAAACAAAGCCTTATATCTCTGCATCAGAACATCGTAGAGACATGGGGGTTGGACCGTTTGACTCGTGACTGGAAGTGTAATCACTAGTGGATGCCAATTTTTTCCCTAGCAACCATATACAGTACCCTAGCAACAGAGTAAACAAAGCCTTATATCTCCGCATCAGAACATCGTAGAGACACGGGGGTTGGATCGTTTGACTTTTGGCTTGGAGTATAATCATAAATTGTCCCTTGAAACATGCCACGGCAAGCACCACTCACATTTTCTTCAGGAAATGTACCTATCTAGTTATGTTGGCTTTGAAAAAGCCAATATATTGTTATTGCTATTAAACTTATTATTATTATTATTATTCTTTTTCTCCCCCCAAAATTTCGGCAACTAACTCGTCCTAGGGCTTTCAAGCTACATGCACCAAATTTTCCACAGACCTTCAGACTGGTCTGACTTAGTGTGCTATATCTTTTCTAACTGATGGGACCTTCCGAATTCCTAAACGGGGGGCTCAAAGACCCCAAAATTTCCATTGACTTAACATTGAGACAAACTTTGATGGGTCATAGCTGTGAGTGAGAAACTTGTAGAAACTTGTGGCTTACCACATTTAAAGAGGCTGACAGGCTGTGTAAGAACATACCTAACAATGGGGTGTAAGCTTTACCCCTGGGGTGTAAGAGGCCCCCAAAATTTCCCATTGACTTATAATGGGGCAGGAAACATGCCCATAAAAGGGAATAAAAGCGTCCCAGATGGAATATCTTCACTTTAGAATGTCATAGAGACATGGGGGTGGGCTCATTATACTCAGGCATCCAATCAGTCTCTTAGGATCACCCCAAAGCTATTAAGCCACGCCCCTAGCAACAATTTTGGGTACCCTAGCAACATCTCCCATAGACTACCATTATAAAAAGCCCAGATGGATATCTTTGCACCAGAGTGTCATAGAGACATAGGGGTGGGCTCATTTTACTCAGGAATCCAATCAGTCTCTTAGGATTCTTATTGAGGTATTAAGCCACGCCCCTAGCAACCAAATATGAGCACCCTAGCAACATAATAAACAAAGCATTATATCTCTAGATCTGAACATCATAGAGACATGGGGGTTGGGTCTTTGGGTCATGTTAGCTTCATGCTAGCTCCATGCTAAGTCATACTAGCTTCATGCTAGTTTCATGCTAGCTTTATGCTAATTGCATAATAAATCTTTCTAACTTCATGCTAAATCATGCTAGCATCATGCTAAATCATGCTAGCTTCATGCTAATCATGCTAGCATCATGCTAGCCTCATGCTAATCATGCTAGCATCATGTTAGCTTCATACTAAATCATCCTAGCTTCATGCTAATCATGCTAGCATCATGCTAGCTTCATGCTAATCATGCTAGCATCATGCTAGCTTCATGCTAATCATGCTAGCATCATGCTAGCTTCATGCTAATCATGCTAGCATCATGCTAGCTTCATGCTAATCATGCTAGCATCATGCTAGCTTCATGCTAATCATGCTAGCATCATGCTAGCTTCATGCTAATCATGCTAGCATCATGCTAGCTTCATGCTAATCATGCTAGCATCATGCTAGCTTCATGCTAATCATGCTAGCATCATGCTAATCATGCTAGCATCATGCTAGCTTCATGCTAATCATGCTAGCATCATGGTAGCTTCATGCTAATCATGCTAGCATCATGCTAGCTTCATGCTAATCATGCTAGCATCATGCTAGCTTCATGCTAATCATGCTAGCATCATGCTAGCTTCATGCTAGCTTCATGCTAATCATGTTAGCATCATGCTAGCATCATGCTAGCATCATGCTAGCTTCATGCTAATCATGCTAGCATCATGCTAGCTTCATGCTAATCATGTTAGCATCATGCTAGCTTCATGCTAATCATGCTAGCATCATGCTAGCTTCATGCTAATCATGTTAGAATTATGCTAATCATGTTAGATTCATGCTAATCATGCTAACATCATGCTAACTTCATGCTAACATTATGCTAGCTTCATGCTAATCATGCTAGCATCATGCTAGCTTCATGCTAATCATGCTATCATCATGCTAGCTTCATGCTAATCATGCTAGCATCATGCTAGCTTCATGCTAATCATGCTAGCATCATGCTAGCTTCATGCTAATCATGCTACCATCATGCTAGCTTCATGCTAATCATGCTAGCATCATGCTAGCTTCATGCTAATCGTGCTACCATCATGCTAGCTTCATGTTAATCATGCTACCTTTATACTTAAACATACTAACTGCCAGACAGCCTACTAAACTAAACTTCTGTCAAACCGTTTTAAACGTTCAGGCTACGCTTTTTCAAGCCAACATAAAGTTTGTCTTCAAACTTTAATATCTAGTTATTATTATTATTCTTCTTTTTCTGGACACTTTTTCGGCGCGTAACTCGTCCCGCACGGTTTAACGTAGTCCCATGAAAGAGGGCTCAAATCGACCGGATTATTGAGGAGAGGTGTGCTATGACTTTTATAAGCGATCGGGTGCAGGATTTCTGAAAGGGGGGCGAAAAACCACCCGAAAAATCCCATTGACTTAACATTGCGCCCAACTTTGACGAGTCATAGCTCCTCTCAAGGATTTTGTTGAAACATGTGGGTTACAACTTTTGAAGAGGGTGGTAGGCTCTGTAAAAACATGGATTACAATGGGGTGTAAGTTGTACCCCTGGGGTGTAAGAGGTGCCCAAAAATGCCCAATGAAAAGTCAATGGGGCAAAATCCCATAGACTTACCATTGCAAAAATTTTGACGGGTTATAGGTACGAGTGAGGATTCCTTAGAAACATGTGGGTTACTAAATTTGAAGAGGGTGGTAGACTCTGTAAGAACATGGATCACAATGGGGTGTAAGTTGTACCCCTGGGGTGTAAGAGGCCCCCAAAATTTCCCATTGACTTATAATGGGGCAGGGAACACGCCCATATAAGGGAATAAAACCGTTCCAGATGGGATATCTTTGCTTTACAGTGTCGTAGAGATAAGTGGGTGGGCTCATTTTACTCGGGCATCCAATCAGTCTCTCAGGATCATCCCAGAGTTATTAAGCCACGCCCCTAGCAACAATTTTGGGCACCCTAGCAACATCTCCCATAGAGTGCCATTATAAAATGCCCAGATGGATATCTTTGCACCACAGTGTCATAGAGACATGGGGGTGGGCTCATTTTACTCAAGCATCCAATCAGTCTCTCAGGATCCTTAAAGACTTACTAAGCCACGCCCCTAGCAACCACTTTTGAGCACCCTAGCAACATAAAATTCAAACAGTTATATCTCGGCATCAGAACATCGTAGAGACACGGGGGTTGGACCGTTTTACTTGTGACTAGGCGTGTAACAATTGGGCACATCATTGGCCACTCCCAAGCCACGCCCCTAGCAACCAAATTTGAGCACCCTAGCAACTGAATAAACAAAGCCTTATATCTCCGCATCAGAACATCGTAGAGACACGGGGGTTGGACCGTTTTATTCGTGACTCGAAGGGTAATCACTAGTTAATGCCAAGAGGTGTTAAGCCACGCCCCTAGCAACCAAATATGAACACCCTAGCAACGGAATAAACAAAGCCTTATATCTCTGGATCCGAACATCATAGAGACATGGGGGTTGGGTGTTTGGGTCATGTTAGCTTCATGCTAGCTTCATGCTAGGTCATACTAGCTTCATGCTAGTTTCATGCTAGCTTTATGCTAATTTCATAATATATCTTGCTAACTTCATGCTAAATAATGTTAGCATCATGCTAGCTTGATGCTTATTTATGTTAGCATCATGCTAGCTTCATGCTAATTTATGTTAACATCATGCTAGCTTCATGCTAATTCATGTTAACATAATGCTAGCTTCATGCTTCTTCATTTTAGCATTATGCTAGCTTCATGCTAATTCATGTTAACATCGTGCTAGCTTCATGCTAATTCATGTTAGCATCGTGCTAGCTTCATGCTAATTCATGTTAGCATCGTGCTAGCTTCATGCTAATTCATGTTAACATCATGCTAGCTTTATGCTAATTCATGTTAGCTTCATGCTAGCTTTATGTTAATTCATGTTAGCATCATGCTAACTTCATGCTAATTCATGTTAGCTTCATGCTAATTCATGTTAGCATAATGGTAGCTTTATGCTAATTCATGCTAGCTTCATGTTAATTCATGTTACCATCATGCTAGCTTCATGCTAATTCATGTTAGCATCATGCTAGCTTCATGCTAATCATGTTAGCTTCATGTTAATCATGCTAGCTTCATGTTAGCATCATGTTAATCATGCTAGCTTCATGTTAATCATGCTAACATCATGCTAGCTTCATGCTAATCATGTTAGCTTCATGCTAATCATTCTAGCTTCATGCTAGCTTCATGCTAATCATGCTAGCATCATGTTAGCTTCATGCTAATCATGCTAGCATCATGCTAGCTTCATGCTAATCATGCTAGCATCATGCTAGCTTCATGCTAATCATGCTAGCATCATGCTAGCTTCATGCAAATCATGCTAGCTTCATGCTAGCTTCATGCTAATCATGCTACCATCATGCTAGCTTCATGCTAATCATGCTAGCATCATGCTAGCTTCATGCTAATCATGTTAGCTTCATGCTAATCATGCTAGCTTCATGTTAGCATCATGCTAATCATGCTAGCTTCATGCTAATCATGCTAACATCATGCTAGCTTCATGCTAATCATACTAGCATCATGCTAGCTTCATGCTAATCATGTTAGCTTCATGCTAATAATGCTAACTTCATGTTAGCATCATGCTAGCATCATGCTAACTTCATGCTAATCATGCTAGCTTCATGCTAGCTTCATGCTAATCATGCTAGCTTCATGCTAGCTTCATGCTAATCATGTTAGCATCATGCTAGCTTCATGCTAATCATGCTAGCTTCATGCTAGCTTCATGCTAATCATGGTAGCTTCATGCTAGCTTCATGCTAATCGTGGTAGCATCATGCAAATCATGCTAGCATAATGCTAGCTTCATGCTAACTTCATGCTAATCATGTTAGCATCATGCTAGCTTCCTGCTAGCTTCATGCTAATCATGCTAGCTTCATGTTAACTTCATGGTAATCATGCTAGCTTCATGCTAACTTCATGGTAATCATGCTAATGTTAATCATGCTTAATGTTAATCATGCTAGCTTCATGTTAGCTTCATGGTAATCATGCTAACTTCATGCTAACTTCATGCTAATCATGCTAGCTTCATGCTAATCATGCTCGCTTCATGCTAATCATGCTAGCTTCATTATCTCCGCATCAGAACATCGTAGAGACACGGGGGTTGGACCGTTTGACTCGTGACTCGGAGTGTAATCATTATGGGATGCCAATTTTTTCCCTAGCAACCAAATACGGTACCCTAGCAACAGAGTAAACAAAGCCTTATATCTCCGCATCAGAACATCGTAGAGACACGGGGGTTGGATCGTTTGACTCGTGACTCGGAGGGTAATCACTAGTGGATGCCATTTTTTTCCTTAGCAACCAAATACAGTACCCTAGCAACAGAGTAAACAAAGCCTTATATCTCCGCATCAGAACATCGTAGAGACACGGGGGTTGGACCGTTTGACTCATGATTTGGAGGGTAATCACTAGTGGATGCCATTTTTTCCCTAGCAACCAAATACAGTACCCTAGCAACAGAGTAAACAAACCCTTATATCTCCGCATCAGAACATCGTAGAGACACGGGCTTTGGACCGTTTGATTTGTGACTCGGAGTGTAATCACTAGTGGATGCCAATTTTGTCCCTAGCAACCAAATACAGTACCCTAGCAACCGAATAAACAAAGCCTTATATCTTCGCATTAGAATATCGTAGAGACATGTGGGTTGAATTGTTTTACTTTTGGCTTGGAGTATAATCATATATTGTCCCCCGAAATTTGCCACGGCAAGCACCACTTCACATTTTCTTCAGGAAATGTACCTATCTAGTTATTATTATTATTCTTTTTCTGGACACTTTTTCGGCGCGTAACTCGTCCCGCACGGTTTAACGTAGTCCCATGAAAGAGGGCTCAAATCGACCGGATTATTGAGGAGAGGTGTGCTATGACTTTTATAAGCGATCGGGTGCAGGATTTCTGAAAGGGGGGCGAAAAACCACCCGAAAAATCCCATTGACTTAACATTGCGCCCAACTTTGACGAGTCATAGCTCCTCTCAAGGATTTTGTTGAAACATGTGGGTTACAACTTTTGAAGAGGGTGGTAGGCTCTGTAAAAACATGGATCACAGTGGGGTGTAAGTTGTACCCCTGGGGTGTAAGAGGTGCCCAAAAATGCCCAATGAAAAGTCAATGGGGCAAAATCCCATAGACTTACCATTGCAAAAATTTTGACGGGTTATAGGTACGAGTGAGGATTCCTTAGAAACATGTGGGTTACTAAATTTGAAGAGGGTGGTAGACTCTGTAAGAACATGGATCACGATGGGGTGTAAGTTGTACCCCTGGGGTGTAAGAGGCCCCCAAAATTTCCCATTGACTTATAATGGGGCAGGGAACACGCCCATATAAGGGAATAAAACCGTTCCAGATGGGATATCTTTGCTTTACAGTGTCGTAGAGATAAGTGGGTGGGCTCATTTTACTCGGGCATCCAATCAGTCTCTCAGGATCATCCCAGAGCTATTAAGCCACGCCCCTAGCAACAATTTTGGGCACCCTAGCAACATCTCCCATAGAGTGCCATTATAAAATGCCCAGATGGATATCTTTGCACCACAGTGTCATAGAGACATAGGGGTGGGCTCATTTTACTCAAGCATCCAATCAGTCTCTCAGGATCCTTAAAGACTTACTAAGCCACGCCCCTAGCAACCACTTTTGAGCACCCTAGCAACATAAAATTCAAACAGTTATATCTCGGCATCAGAACATCGTAGAGACACGGGGGTTGGACCGTTTTACTTGTGACTAGGCGTGTAACAATTGGGCACATCATTGGCCACTCCCAAGCCACGCCCCTAGCAACCAAATTTGAGCACCCTAGCAACTGAATAAACAAAGCCTTATATCTCCGCATCAGAACATCGTAGAGACACGGGGGTTGGACCGTTTTATTCGTGACTCGAAGGGTTATCACTAGTTAATGCCAAGAGGTGTTAAGCCACGCCCCTAGCAACCAAATATGAACACCCTAGCAACGGAATAAACAAAGCCTTATATCTCTGGATCCGAACATCATAGAGACATGGGGGTTGGGTGTTTGGGTCATGTTAGCTTCATGCTAGCTTCATGCTAGGTCATACTAGCTTCATGCTAGTTTCATGCTAGCTTTATGCTAATTTCATAATATATCTTGCTAACTTCATGCTAAATAATGTTAGCATCATGCTAGCTTGATGCTTATTTATGTTAACATCATGCTAGCTTCATGCTAATTTATGTTAGCATCATGCTAGCTTCATGCTAATTCATGTTAACATAATGCTAGCTTCATGCTTCTTCATTTTAGCATTGTGCTAGCTTCATGCTAATTCATGTTAGCATCGTGCTAGCTTCATGCTAATTCATGTTAACATCATGCTAGCTTTATGCTAATTCATGTTAGCTTCATGCTAGCTTTATGTTAATTCATGTTAGCATCATGCTAACTTCATGCTAATTCATGTTAGCTTCATGCTAATTCATGTTAGCATAATGGTAGCTTTATGCTAATTCATGCTAGCTTCATGCTAATTCATGTTAGCATCATGCTAGCTTCATGCTAATTCATGTTAGCATCATGCTAGCTTCATGCTAATCATGTTAGCTTCATGTTAATCATGCTAGCTTCATGTTAGCATCATGCTAATCATGCTAGCTTCATGTTAATCATGTTAGCTTCATGCTAATCATTCTAGCTTCATGCTAGCTTCATGCTAATCATGCTAGCATCATGCTAGCTTCATGCTAATCATGTTAGCTTCATGCTAATCATTCTAGCTTCATGCTAGCTTCATGCTAATCATGCTAGCATCATGCTAGCTTTATGCTCATCATGCTAGCATCATGCTAGCTTCATGCAAATCATGCTAGCTTCATGCTAGCTTCATGCTAATCATGCTACCATCATGCTAGCTTCATGCTAATCATGCTAGCATCATGCTAGCTTCATGCTAATCATGTTAGCTTCATGCTAATCATGCTAACATCATGCTAGCTTCATGCTAATCATGCTAGCATCATGCTAGCTTCATGCTAATCATGCTAGCATCATGCTAGCTTCATGCTAATCATGCTAACATCATGCTAGCTTCATGCAAATCATGCTAGCTTCATGCTAGCTTCATGCTAATCATGCTACCATCATGCTAGCTTCATGCTAATCATGCTAGCATCATGCTAGCTTCATGCTAATCATGTTAGCTTCATGTTAGCATCATGCTAATCATGCTAGCTTCATGCTAATCATGCTAACATCATGCTAGCTTCATGCTAATCATACTAGCATCATGCTAGCTTCATGCTAATCATGTTAGCTTCATGCTAATAATGCTAACTTTATGTTAGCATCATGCTAGCATCATGCTAACTTCATGCTAATCATGCTAGCTTCATGCTAGCTTCATGCTAATCATGCTTGCTTCGTGCTAGCATCATGCTAGCTTCATGCTAATCATGTTAGCATCATGCTAGCTTCATGCTAATCATGCTAGCTTCATGCTAGCTTCATGCTAATCATGGTAGCTTCATGCTAGCTTCATGCTAATCGTGGTAGCATCATGCAAATCATGCTAGCATCATGCTAGCTTCATGCTAACTTCATGCTAATCATGTTAGCATCATGCTAGCTTCATGCTAGCTTCATGTTAATCATGCTAGCTTCATGTTAACTTCATGGTAATCATGCTAGCTTCATGCTAACTTCATGGTAATCATGCTAGCTTCATGCTAACTTCATGGTAATCATGCTAATGTTAATCATGCTTAATGTTAATCATGCTAGCTTCATGTTAGCTTCATGGTAATCATGCTAACTTCATGCTAATCATGCTAGCTTCATGCTAATTATGCTCGCTTCATGCTAATCATGCTAGCTTCATTATCTCCGCATCAGAACATTGTAGAGACACGGGGGTTGGACCGTTTGACTCGTGACTCGGAGTGTAATCATTATGGGATGCCTATTTTTTCCCTAGCAACCAAATACAGTACCCTAGCAACAGAGTAAACAAAGCCTTATATCTCTGCATCAGAACATCGTAGAGACACGGGGGTTGGATCGTTTGACTCGTGACTCGGAGGGTAATCCCTAGTGGATGCCATTTTTTTCCTTAGCAACCAAATACAGTACCCTAGCAACAGAGTAAACAAAGCCTTATATCTCCGCATCAGAACATCGTAGAGACACGGGGGTTGGACCGTTTGACTCATGACTCGGAGGGTAATCACTAGTGGATGCCATTTTTTCCCTAGCAACCAAATACAGTACCCTAGCAACAGAGTAAACAAACCCTTATATCTCCGCATCAGAACATTGTAGAGACACGGGGGTTGGACCGTTTGACTCGTGACTCGGAGTGTAATCATTATGGGATGCCTATTTTTTCCCTAGCAACCAAATACAGTACCCTAGCAACAGAGTAAACAAAGCCTTATATCTCCGCATCAGAACATCGTAGAGACACGGGGGTTGGATCGTTTGACTCGTGACTCGGAGGGTAATCCCTAGTGGATGCCATTTTTTTCCTTAGCAACCAAATACAGTACCCTAGCAACAGAGTAAACAAAGCCTTATATCTCCGCATCAGAACATCGTAGAGACACGGGGGTTGGACCGTTTGACTCATGACTCGGAGGGTAATCACTAGAGGATGCCATTTTTTCCCTAGCAACCAAATGCAGTACCCTAGCAACAGAGTAAACAAACCCTTATATCTCCGCATCAGAACATCGTAGAGACACGGGGTTTGGACCGTTTGACTTGTGACTCGGAGTGTAATCACTAGTGGATGCCAATTTTCTCCCTAGCAACCAAATACAGTACCCTAGCAACCGAATAAACAAAGCCTTATATCTTCGCATTAGAATATCGTAGAGACATGTGGGTTGAATTGTTTTACTTTTGGCTTGGAGTATAATCATATATTGTCCCCCGAAATTTGCCACGGCAAGCACCACTTCACATTTTCTTCAGGAAATGTACCTATCTAGTTATTATTATGTTGGCTTGAAAAAGCCAACATATTGTTATTGCTCTTAAACTTATTATGTTGGCTTGAAAAAGCCAACATACTGTTATTGCTTTTAAACTTATTATTATTATTCTTTCTTCTCCTCCCAAAATTTCTGACACTAACTCGTCCTAGGGCTTTCAAGCTACATGCACCAAATTTTCCACAGACCTTCAGACTGGTCTGACTTAGTGTGCTATATCTTTTCTAACTGATAGGACCTTCCGAATTCCTAAACGGGGGTCTCGAACACCCCAAAATTTCCATTGACTTAACATTGAGACAAACTTTGACGGGTCATAGCTGTGAGTGAGAAACTTGTAGAAACTTGTGGCTTACCACATTTAAGGAGGCTGACAGGCACTGTGAGAACATAACTCACAATGGGGTGTAAGCTATACCCCTGGGGTGTACGAGGCCCCCAAAATTTCCCATAGACTTATAATGGGGCAGGGAACATGCCCATATAAGGGAATAAAAGCGTCCCAGATGGAATATCTTTACTTTAGAGTGTCGTAGAGACATGGGGGTGGGCTCATTTTACTCAGTCATCCAATAGGTCTCTTAGGATCGCCCCAGAGCTATTAAGCCACGCCCCTAGCAACAATTTTGGGTACCCTAGCAACATCTCCCATAGACTACCATTATAAAAAGCCCAGATGGATATCTTTACACCAGAGTGTCATAGAGACATAGGGGTGGGCTCATTTTACTCAGGCATCCAATCAGTCTCTTAGGATTCCTACTGAGGTATTAAACCACGCCCCTAGCAACCAATTTGAGCACCCTAGCAACATAATAAACAAAGCCTTATATCTCTGGATCTGAACATCTTAGAGACATGGGGGTTGGGTCTTTGGGTCATGTTAGCTTCATGCTAGCTCCATGCTAAGTCATACTAGCTTCATGCTAGTTTCATGCTAGCTTTATGCTAATTTCATAATAAATCTTGCTAACTTCATGCTAACTTCATGTTAAATCTTGTTAGCTGCACGCTAAATAGTGCTAGCTTAATGCTAATCATGCTAGCATCATGCTAATCATGCTAGCTTCACGTTAAATCATGCTAGCTTCATGCTAATCATGCTATTCTCATGCTAACTTCATGTTTATCATGCAAGCCTTGTGCTAGCGTCATGCTAGCTTCATGCTAATCTTGCTAGTTTCATGCTACCTTCATGCTAATCATGCTAGCATCATGCTAGCTTCATGCTAATCATGCTAGCATCATGCTAGCTTCATGCTAATCATGCTAGAATCATGCTAGTTTCATGCTAATCATGCTAGCTTTATGCTAGCTTCATGCTAATCATGCTAACATCATGTTAGCTTCATGCTAATCATGCTAACATCATGCTAGCTTCATGCTAATCATGCTAACATCATGCTAGCTTCATGCTAGCTACATGCTAATCATGCTAACATCATGCTAGCTTCATGCTAATCATGCTAGCTTCATGCTAATCATGCTAGCTTCATGCTAATCATGCTAGCATCATGCTAGCTTCATGCTAGCATCATGCTAATCATGCTAGCATCATGCTAGCTTCATGCTAATCATGCTAGCATCATGCTAGCTTCATGCTAATCATGCTAGCATCATGCTAGCTTCATGCTAATCATGCTAGCATCATGCTAGCTTCATGCTAATCATGCTAGCTACATGCTAATCATGCTAGCATCATGCTAGCTTCATGCTAATCATGCTAGCATCATGCTAGCTTCATGCTAATCATGCTAGCATCATGCTAGCTTCATGCTAATCATGCTAACATCATGCTAGCTTCATGCTAGCTTTATGCTAGCTACATGCTAATCATGCTAGCATTATGCTAGCTACATGCTAATCATGCTAGCTTCATGCTAATCATGCTAGCATCATGCTAGCTTCATGCTAATCATGCTAACATCATGGTAGCTTCATGCTAGCTACATGCTAATCATGCTAGCTTCATGCTAGCTACATGCTAATCATGCTAACATCATGCTAGCTACATGCTAATCATGCTAGCATCATGCTAGCTTCATGCTAATCATGCTAGCTTCATGCTAATCATGCTAGCATCATGCTAGCTTCATGCTAATCATGCTAGCATCATGCTAGCTTCATGCTAGCTTCATGCTAATCATGTTAGCATCATGCTAGCTTCATGCTAATCATGCTAGCATCATGCTAGCTTCATGCTAGCTACATGCTAATCATGCTAACATCATGCTAGCTACATGCTAATCATGCTAGCATCATGCTAGCTTCATGCTAATCATGCTAGCATCATGCTAGCTTCATGCTAGCTTCATGCTAATCAAGCTAGCTTCATGCTAGCATCATGGTAGCTTCATGCTAATCATGCTAGCATCATGCTAGCTTCATGCTAATCATGCTAACATCATGCTAACTTCATCCTTATCATGTTAGCATCATGCTAGCTTCATGCTAATCATGCTAGCATCATGCTAGCTTCATGCTAATCATGTTAGCTTCATGCTAGCTTCATGCTAATCATGTTAGCTTCATACTTAAACATACTAACTGCCAGATAGCCTACTAAACTAAACTTCTGTCAATCCGTTTTAAACGTTCAGGCTACGCTTTTTCAAGCCAACATAAAGTTTGTCTTCAAACTTTAATATCTAGTTATTATTATTATTCCGCTTTCTTCTGAGACTAAATTTTCGACACTAACTCGTCCTAGAGCTTTCAAGCTACATGCACCAAATTTTCCACGGACCTTCAGACTGGTCTGACTTAGTGTGCTATATCTTTTCTAACTGATGGGACCTTCCGAATTCCTAAACGGGGGGCTCGAACACCCCAAAATTTCCATTGACTTAACATTGAGACAAACTTTGATGGGTCATAGCTGCGAGTGAGAAACTTGTAGAAACTTGTGGCTTACCACATTTAAGGAGGCTGACAGGCTGTGTAAGAACATACCTAACAATGGGGTGTAAGCTCTACCCCTGGGGTGTAAGAGGCCCCCAAAATTTCCCATTGACTTATAATGGGGCAGGAAACATGCCCATGAAAGGGAATAAAAGCGTCCCAGATGGAATATCTTCACTTTAGAATGTCGTAGAGACATGGGGGTGGGCTCATTATACTCAGGCATCCAATCAGTCTCTTAGGATCACCCCAAAGCTATTAAGCCACGCCCCTAGCAACAATTTTGGGTACCCTAGCAACATCTCCCATAGACTACCATTATAAAAAGCCCAGATGGATATCTTTGCACCAGAGTGTCATAGAGACATAGGGGTGGGCTCATTTTACTCTGGAATCCAATCAGTCTCTTAGGATTCTTAATGAGGTATTAAGCCACGCCCCTAGCAACCAAATATAAGCACCCTAGCAACATAATAAACGAAGCCTTATATCTCTGGATCTGAACATCATAGAGACATGGGGGTTGGGTCTTTGGGTCATGTTAGCTTCATGCTAGCTCCATGCTAAGTCATACTAGCTTCATGCTAGTTTCATGCTAGCTTTATGCTAATTGCATAATAAATCTTTCTAACTTCATGCTAAATCATGCTAGCATCATGCTAAATCATGCTAGCTTCATGCTAATCATGCTAGCATCATGCTAGCTTCATGCTAATCATGCTAGCTTCATACTAAATCATCTTAGCTTCATGCTATTCATGCTAGCATCATGCTAGCTTCATGCTAATCATGCTAGCATCATGCTACCTTCATGCTAATCATGCTAGCATCATGCTAGCTTCATGCTAATCATGCTAGCATCATGCTAGCTTCATGCTAATCATGCTAGCATCATGCTAGCTTCATGCTAATCATGCTAGCATCATGCTAGCTTCATGCTAATCATGCTTGCATCATGCTAGCTTCATGCTAATCATGCTAGCATCATGCTAGCTTCATGCTAATCATGCTACCATCATGCTAGCTTCATGCTAATCATGCTAGCATCATGCTAGCTTCATGCTAATCATGCTAGCATCATGCTAGCATTCATGCTAATCATGCTAGCATCATGCTAGCTTCATGCTAATCATGCTAGCATCATGCTAGCTTCATGCTAATCATGCTAACATCATGCTAGCTTCATGCTAATCATGCTAGCATCATGCTAGCTTCATGCTAATCATGCTACCATCATGCTAGCATCATGCTAGCTTCATGCTAATCATGCTAGCATCATGCTAGCTTCATGCTAATCATGCTTCCATCATGCTAACATCATGCTAGCTTCATGCTAATCATGCTACCATCATGTTAGCATCATGCTAGCTTCATGCTAATCATGCTAGCATCATGCTAGCTTTATGCTAATCATGCTAGCATCATGCTAGCTTCATGCTAATCATGCTACCATCATGTTAGCATCATGCTAGCTTCATGCTAATCATGCTAGCATCATGCTAGCTTCATGCTAATCATGCTAGCTTCATGCTAGCTTCATGCTAATCATGATAGCTTCATGCTAATCATGCTAGCTTCATGCTAGCTTCATGCTAGCATCATGCTAGCTTCATGCTAATCATGCTAGCATCATGCTAGCTTCATGCTAATCATGCTAGCTTCATGCTAGCTTCATGCTAATCATGCTAGCATCATGCTAGCTTCATGCTAATCATGCTAGCATCATGCTAGCTTCATGCTAATCATGCTAGCATCATGCTAGCTGCATGCTTATCATGCTACCATCATGCTAGCTTCATGCTAATCATGCTACCATCATGTTAGATTCATGCTAATCATGCTAGCTTCATGCTAATCATGCTAACATCATGCTAGCTTCATGCTAATCATGCTAACATCATGCTAGCTTCATGCTAATCATGCTAACATCATGCTAGCTTCATGCTAATCATGTTAACATCATGTTAGCTTCATGCTAATCATGCTTGCATCATGCTAGCTTCACGCTAATCATGCTAACATCATGCTAGCTTCATGCTAATCATGCTAACATCATGCTAGTTTCATGGTAATCATGCTACCTTTATACTTAAACATACTAACTGCCAGACTGCCTACTAAACTAAACTTCTGTCAAACCGTTGTAAATGTTCAGGCTACGCTTTTTCAAGCCAACATAAAGTTTGTCTTCAAACTTTAATATCTAGTTAGTGGTGCTTGCATTTATGCAAGGCATCACTATTACTATTGCTCAGGGATATTATTATTATTTTTATTCTTATTTCTGGACAAAATTTCGGCGCGTAACTCGTCCCGCACGGTTTGTCGCAGACCCATGAAAGAGGGCTCAAATCAACCGGCTTGTTGAGGAGATGGTGGCTATATCTTTTATAAGTGATCGGGTGCAGGGTTTCCGAAAGGGGGGCAAAAAATCACCCGAAAAATCCCATTGACTTAACATTGGGCCGAACTTTGACGAGTCATAGCTCCGCTCAAGGATTTTGTAGAAACATGTGGGTTACAACATTTGAAGAGGGTGGTAGACTCTGTAACAACATACATAACATTGGGGTGTAAGTTGTCCCCCTGGGGTGTAGGAGGCACCCAAAATTTCCCATTGACTTTTAATGGGGCAGGGAACACGCCCATATAAGGGAATAAAATTGTTCCAGATGGGATATCTTTGCTTTACAGTGTTGTAGAGATAAGTGTGTGGGCTCATTTTACTCGGGCATCCAATCAGTCTCTCAGGATCATCTCAGATCTATTAAGCCACGCCCCTAGCAACAATTTTGGGCACCCTAGCAACATCTCCCATAGACTGCCATTAAAAAATGCCCAGATGGATATCTTTGCACCACAGTGTCATAGAGACATGGGGGTGGGCTCATTTTACTCAGACATCCAATCAGTCTCTCAGGATCCTTACATAGGTATTAAGCCACGCCCCTAGCAACCACTTTTGAGCACCCTAGCAACATAAAATTCAAACAGTTATATCTCCGCATCAGAACATCATAGAGACACGGGGGTTGGACCGTTTGACTCGTGACTCGGAGGGTAATCATTATGGAATGCCAATTTTTTCCCTAGCAACCAAATACAGTACCCTAGCAACAGAGTAAACAAAGCCTTATATCTCAGCATCAGAATATTGTAGAGACACGGGGGTTGGACCGTTTGACTCGTGACTCAGAGTGTAATCATTATGGGATGCCAATTTTTTCCCTAGCAACCAAATACAGTACCCTAGCAACAGAGTAAACAAAGCCTTATATCTCCGCTTCAGAACATCATAGAGACATGGGGGTTGGACCGTTTTACTTGTGGCTTGAAGGTTGATCATTATGGGATGCCAATTTTCTCCCTAGCAACCAAACTTAGTACCCTAGCAACGGAATAAACAAAGCCTTTTATCTCCGCTTCAGAACATCTTAGAGACACGGGGGTTTGACCGTTTTACTTGTGGCTCGGAGTGTAATCATTATGGGATGCCAATTTTTTCCCTAGCAACCAAATACAGTACCCTAGCAACAGAATAAACAAAGCCTTATATCTCCGCATCAGAACATCGTAGAGACACGGGGGTTGGACCGTTTGACTCGTGACTCAGAGTGTAATCATTATGGGATGCCAATTTTTTCCCTAGCAACCAAATACAGTACCCTAGCAACAGAGTAAACAAAGCCTTATATCTCCGCATCAGAACATCGTAGAGACACGGGGGTTGGACCGTTTGACTAGTGACTCGGAGTGTAATCATTATGGGATGCCAATTTTTTCCCTAGCAACCAAATACAGTACCCTAGCAACAGAGTAAACAAAGCCTTATATCTCCGCATCAGAACATCGTAGAGACACGGGGGTTGGACCGTTTGACTAGTGTATTACTAGTGTACTTATAATGGGGCAGGGAACACACCCATATAAGGGAATAAAATCATTCCAGATGGGATATCGCATCAGAACATCGCAGAGACACGGTGGTTGGACCGTTTGACTTGTGACTTGGAGTTTAATCACCAGTGGATGCCAATTTCCCCCTAGCAACCAAATTCAGTACCCTAGCAACAGAGTAAACAAAGCCTTATATCTCCGCATTAGAACATTGTAGAGACACGGGGGTGGGACAGTTTTACTTTTGTCTTGGAGTATAATCATATATTGTCCCCCGAAACTTGCCACGGCAAGCACCACTCACATTTTCTTCAGGAAATGTACCTATCTAGTTATTATTATTCTTTTTCTGGACACTTTTTCGGCGCGTAACTCGTCCCGCACGCTTTGTCGTAGACCCATAAATTAGGGCTCAAATCGACCGGCTTATTGAGGAGAGGTGTGCTATGACTTTTATAAGCGATCGGGTGCAGGATTTCCGAAAGGGGGGCGAAAAACCACCCAAAAAATCCCATTGACTTAACATTGCGCCAAACTTTGACGAGTCATAGCTCCGCTCGAGGATTTTGTAGAAACATGTGGGTTACAACATTTGAAGAGGGTGGTAGGCTCTGTAAAAACATGGATCACAATGGGGTGTAAGTTGTACCCCTGGGGTGTAAGAGGTGCCCAAAAGTGCCCCAATGAAAAGTCAATGGGGCAAAATCCCATAGACTTACCATTGCAAAAATTTTGACGGGTCATAGGTCCGAGCCAGGATTTCATAGAAACATGTGGGTTACTAAATTTGAAGAGGGTGCTAGACTCTGTCAGGACGTCCCCCACAATGGGGTGTAAGGTTACCATAGCAACCATTTTGGGCACCCTAGCAACCTATACCATAGACTGCCATTATAAAATGCCCGGATGGATATCTTTGCACCACAGTGTCATAGAGACATGGGGGTGGGCTCATTTTACTCAGGCATCCAATCAGTCTCTCAGGATCCTTACAGACTTACTAAGCCACGCCCCTAGCAACCACTTTTGAGCACCCTAGCAACATAAAATACAAACAGTTATATCTCGGCATCAGAACATCGTAGAGACACGGGGTTTGGACCGTTTTACTTGTGACTAGGGGTGTAACAATTGGGCACATCATTGGCCACTCCCAAGCCACGCCCCTAGCAACCAAATTTGAGCACCCTAGCAACCGAATAAACAAAGCCTTATATCTCCGCATCAGAACATCGTAGAGACACGGGGTTTGGACCGTTTTACTTGTGACTCGGAGTGTAATCACTGGGCACATCATTGGCCACTCCCAAGCCACGCCCCTAGCAACCAAATACAGTACCCTAGCAACAGAGTAAACAAAGCCTTATATCTCCGCATCAGAACATCGTAGAGAGACAGGGTTTGGACCGTTTTACTTGTGACTCGGAGTGTAATCACTGGGCACATAATTGGCCACTCCCAAGCCACGCCCCTAGCAACCAAATACAGTACCCTAGCAACAGAGTAAACAAAGCCTTATATCTCCGCATCAGAACATCGTAGAGACACGGGGGTTGGACCGTTTTACTTGTGACTCGGAGTGTAATCACTGGGCACATCATTGGCCACTCCCAAGCCACGCCCCTAGCAACCAAATACAGTACCCTAGCAACAGAGTAAACAAAGCCTTATATCTCCGCATCAGAACATCGTAGAGACACGGGGGTTGGACCGTTTGACTCGTGACTCGGAGGGTAATCACTAGTGGATGCCATTTTTTTCCCTAGCAACCAAATACAGTACCCTAGCAACAGAGTAAACAAAGCCTTATATCTCCGCATCAGAACATCGTAGAGACACGGGGGTTGGACCGTTTGACTCATGACTCGGAGGGTAATCACTAGTGGATGCATTTTTTTCCCTAGCAACCAAATACAGTACCCTAGCAACAGAGTAAACAAAGCCTTATATCTCCGCATCAGAACATCGTAGAGACACGGGGGTTGGACCGTTTGACTCGTGACTCGGAGGGTAATCACTAGTGGATGCCATTTTTTTCCCTAGCAACCAAATACAGTACCCTAGCAACAGAGTAAACAAAGCCTTATATCTCCGCATCAGAACATCGTAGAGACACGGGGTTTGGACCGTTTGACTCGTGACTCGGAGTGTAATCACTAGTGGATGCCAATTTTCTCCCTAGCAACCAAATACATTACCCTAGCAACAGAGTAAACAAAGCCTTTTATCTCCACATCAGAACATCGCAGAGACACGGGGGTTGGACCGTTTGACTCGTATCTCGGAGTGTAATCACTAGTGGATGCCAATTTTTTCCCTAGCAACCAAATACAGTACCCTAGCAACAGAGTAAACAAAGCCTTATATCTCTGCATCAGAACATCGTAGAGACACGGGGGTTGGACCGTTTTACTTTTGGCTTGGAGTATAATCATAAATTGTCCCCTGAAATTTGCCACGGCAAGCACCACTCACATTTTCTTCAGGAAATGTACCTATCTAGTTAGTGGTGCTTGCATTTATGCAAAGCATCACTATTACTATCTTGCATACTTATTATTATTATTATTATTATTAGTGGTGCTTGCATTTATGCAAAGCATCACTATTACTATCTTGCATACTTATTATTATTATTATTATTATTATTATTATTATTATTCTTTTTCTGGACACTTTTTCGGCGCGTAACTCGTCCCGCACGCTTTGTCGTAGACCCATAAATTAGGGCTCAAATCGACCGGCTTATTGAGGAGAGGTGTGCTATGACTTTTATAAGCGATCGGGTGCAGGATTTCCGAAAGGGGGGCGAAAAACCACCCAAAAAATCCCATTGACTTAACATTGGGCCGAACTTTGACGAGTCATAGCTCCGCTCGAGGA
Organism: Paramisgurnus dabryanus; assembly: GCF_030506205.2. Taxonomy (NCBI): domain Eukaryota; kingdom Metazoa; phylum Chordata; class Actinopteri; order Cypriniformes; family Cobitidae; genus Paramisgurnus; species Paramisgurnus dabryanus. The sequence goes on along the minus strand of NC_133341.1, from coordinate 4,954,769 downwards.
TTTTGTAGAAACATGTGGGTTACAACATTTGAAGAGGGTGGTAGGCTCTGTAAGAACATGGATCACAATGGGGTGTAAGTTGTACCCCTGGGGTGTAAGAGGTGCCCAAAAGTGCCCCAATGAAAAGTCAATGGGGCAAAATCCCATAGACTTACCATTGCAAAAATTTTGACGGGTCATAGGTCCGAGCCAGGATTTCATAGAAACATGTGGGTTACTACATTTGAAGAGGGTGCTAGACTCTGTCAGGACGTCCCCCACAATGGGGTGTAAGGTTACCATAGCAACCATTTTGGGCACCCTAGCAACCTATACCATAGACTGCAATTATAAAATGCCCGGATGGATATCTTTGCACCACAGTGTCATAGAGACATGGGGGTGGGCTCATTTTACTCAGGCATCCAATCAGTCTCTCAGGATCCTTACAGACTTACTAAGCCACGCCCCTAGCAACCACTTTTGAGCACCCTAGCAACATAAAATACAAACAGTTATATCTCGGCATCAGAACATCGTAGAGACACGGGGGTTGGACCGTTTTACTTGTGACTAGGGGTGTAACAATTGGGCACATCATTGGCCACTCCCAAGCCACGCCCCTAGCAACCAAATTTGAGCACCCTAGCAACCGAATAAACAAAGCCTTATATCTCCGCATCAGAACATCGTAGAGACACGGGGTTTGGACCGTTTTACTTGTGACTCGGAGTGTAATCACTGGGCACATCATTGGCCACTCCCAAGCCACGCCCCTAGCAACCAAATACAGTACCCTAGCAACAGAGTAAACAAAGCCTTATATCTCCGCATCAGAACATCGTAGAGACACGGGGGTTGGACCGTTTTACTTGTGACTCGGAGTGTAATCACTGGGCACATAATTGGCCACTCCCAAGCCACGCCCCTAGCAACCAAATACAGTACCCTAGCAACAGAGTAAACAAAGCCTTATATCTCCGCATCAGAACATCGTAGAGACACGGGGGTTGGACCGTTTTACTTGTGACTCGGAGTGTAATCACTGGGCACATCATTGGCCACTCCCAAGCCACGCCCCTAGCAACCAAATACAGTACCCTAGCAACAGAGTAAACAAAGCCTTATATCTCCACATCAGAACATCGTAGAGACACGGGGATTGGACCGTTTGACTCATGACTCGAAGTGTAATCACTAGTGGATGCCATTTTTTCCCTAGCAACCAAATACAGTACCCTAGCAACCGAATAAACAAAGCCTAATATCTCCACATCAGAACATCGTAGAGACACGGGGGTTGGACCGTTTTACTCGTGACTCGAAGGGTAATCACTAGTTAATGCCAAGAGGTGTTAAGCCACGCCCCTAGCAACCACATATGAACACCTAGCAACGGAATAAACAAAGCCTTATATCTTCGCATCAGAACATCGTAGAGACACGGGGGCTGGATCGTTTGACTTTTGGCTTGGAGTATAATCATAAATTGTCCCCCGAAACTTGCCACGGCAAGCACCACTCACATTTTCTTCAGGAAATGTACCTATCTAGTTATTATTATTCTTTTTCTGGACACTTTTTCGGCGCGTAACTCGTCCCGCACGGTTTAACGTAGTCCCATGAAAGAGGGCTCAAATCGACCGGATTATTGAGGAGAGGTGTGCTATGACTTTTATAAGCGATCGGGTGCAGGATTTCTGAAAGGGGGGCGAAAAACCACCCGAAAAATCCCATTGACTTAACATTGCGCCCAACTTTGACGAGTCATAGCTCCTCTCAAGGATTTTGTTGAAACATGTGGGTTACAACTTTTGAAGAGGGTGGTAGGCTCTGTAAAAACATGGATCACAGTGGGGTGTAAGTTGTACCCCTGGGGTGTAAGAGGTGCCCAAAAATGCCCAATGAAAAGTCAATGGGGCAAAATCCCATAGACTTACCATTGCAAAAATTTTGACGGGTTATAGGTACGAGTGAGGATTCCTTAGAAACATGTGGGTTACTAAATTTGAAGAGGGTGGTAGACTCTGTAAGAACATGGATCACAATGGGGTGTAAGTTGTACCCCTGGGGTGTAAGAGGCCCCCAACATTTCCCATTGACTTATAATGGGGCAGGGAACACGCCCATATAAGGGAATAAAACCGTTCCAGATGGGATATCTTTGCTTTACAGTGTCGTAGAGATAAGTGGGTGGGCTCATTTTACTCGGGCATCCAATCAGTCTCTCAGGATCATTCCAGAGCTATTAAGCCACGCCCCTAGCAACAATTTTGGGCACCCTAGCAACATCTCCCATAGAGTGCCATTATAAAATGCCCAGATGGATATCTTTGCACCACAGTGTCATAGAGACATAGGGGTGGGCTCATTTTACTCAAGCATCCAATCAGTCTCTCAGGATCCTTAAAGACTTACTAAGCCACGCCCCTAGCAACCACTTTTGAGCACCCTAGCAACATAAAATTCAAACAGTTATATCTCGGCATCAGAACATCGTAGAGACACGGGGGTTGGACCGTTTTACTTGTGACTAGGCGTGTAACAATTGGGCACATCATTGGCCACTCCCAAGCCACGCCCCTAGCAACCAAATTTGAGCACCCTAGCAACTGAATAAACAAAGCCTTATATCTCCGCATCAGAACATCGTAGAGACACGGGGGTTGGACCGTTTTATTCGTGACTCGAAGGGTAATCACTAGTTAATGCCAAGAGGTGTTAAGCCACGCCCCTAGCAACCAAATATGAACACCCTAGCAACGGAATAAACAAAGCCTTATATCTCTGGATCCGAACATTATAGAGACATGGGGGTTGGGTGTTTGGGTCATGTTAGCTTCATGCTAGCTTCATGCTAGGTCATACTAGCTTCATGCTAGTTTCATGCTAGCTTTATGCTAATTTCATAATATATCTTGCTAACTTCATGCTAAATAATGTTAGCATCATGCTAGCTTGATGCTTATTTATGTAAGCATCATGCTAGCTTCATGATAATTTATGTTAGCATCATGCTAGCTTCATGCTAATTCATGTTAACATAATGCTAGCTTCATGCTTCTTCATTTTAGCATTGTGCTAGCTTCATGCTAATTCATGTTAACATCGTACTAGCTTCATGCTAATTCATGTTAGCATCGTGCTAGCTTCATGCTAATTCATGTTAGCATCGTGCTAGCTTCATGCTAATTCATGTTAACATCATGCTAGCTTTATGCTAATTCATGTTAGCTTCATGCTAGCTTTATGTTAATTCATGTTAGCATCATGCTAACTTCATGCTAATTCATGTTAGCTTCATGCTAATTCATGTTAGCATAATGGTAGCTTTATGCTAATTCATGCTAGCTTCATGCTAATTCATGTTAACATCATGCTAGCTTCATGCTAATTCATGTTAGCATCATGCTAGCTTCATGCTAATCATGTTAGCTTCATGTTAATCATGCTAGCTTCATGTTAGCATCATGCTAATCATGCTAGCTTCATGTTAATCATGCTAACATCATGCTAGCTTCATGCTAATCATGTTAGCTTCATGCTAATCATTCTAGCTTCATGCTAGCTTCATGCTAATCATGCTAGCATCATGCTAGCTTCATGCTAATCATGCTAGCATCATGCTAGCTTCATGCAAATCATGCTAGCTTCATGCTAGCTTCATGCTAATCATGCTACCATCATGCTAGCTTCATGCTAATCATGCTAGCATCATGCTAGCTTCATGCTAATCATGTTAGCTTCATGCTAATCATGCTAGCATCATGCTAGCTTCATGCTAATCATGCTAGCATCATGCTAGCTTCATGCTAATTATGCTAGCATCATGCTAGCTTCATGCTAATCATGCTAGCATCATGCTAGCTTCATGCTAATCATGCTAGCATCATGCTAATCATGCTAGCATCATGCTAGCTTCATGCTAATCATGCTAGCATCATGCTAGCTTCATGTTAATCATGCTAGCATCATGCTAGCTTCATGCTAATCATGCTAGCATCATGCTAGCTTCATGCAAATCATGCTAGCTTCATGCTAGCTTCATGCTAATCATGCTACCATCATGGTAGCTTCATGCTAATCATGCTAGCATCATGCTAGCTTCATGCTAATCATGTTAGCTTTATGCTAATCATGCTAGCTTCATGTTAGCATCATGCTAATCATGCTAGCTTCATGCTAATCATGCTAACATCATGCTAGCTTCATGCTAATCATACTAGCATCATGCTAGCTTCATGCTAATCATGTTAGCTTCATGCTAATAATGCTAACTTCATGTTAGCATCATGCTAGCATCATGCTAACTTCATGCTAATCATGCTAGCTTCATGCTAGCTTCATGCTAATCATGCTAGCTTCATGCTAGCTTCATGCTAGCTTCATGCTAATCATGTTAGCATCATGCTAGCTTCATGCTAATCATGCTAGCTTCATGCTAGCTTCATGCTAATCATGGTAGCTTCATGCTAGCTTCATGCTAATCGTGGTAACATCATGCAAATCATGCTAGCATCATGCTAGCTTCATGCTAACTTCATGCTAATCATGTTAGCATCATGCTAGCTTCATGCTAGCTTCATGCTAATCATGCTAGCTTCATGTTAACTTCATGGTAATCATGCTAGCTTCATGCTAACTTCATGGTAATCATGCTAATGTTAATCATGCTTAATGTTAATCATGCTAGCTTCATGTTAGCTTCATGGTAATCATGCTAACTTCATACTAACTTCATGCTAATCATGCTAGCTTCATGCTAATTATGCTCGCTTCATGCTAATCATGCTAGCTTCATTATCTCCGCATCAGAACATCGTAGAGACACGGGGGTTGGACCGTTTGACTCGTGACTCGGAGTGTAATCATTATGGGATGCCTATTTTTTCCCTAGCAACCAAATACAGTACCCTAGCAACAGAGTAAACAAAGCCTTATATCTCCGCATCAGAACATCGTAGAGACACGGGGGTTGGATAGTTTGACTCGTGACTCGGAGGGTAATCACTAGTGGATGCCATTTTTTTCCTTAGCAACCAAATACAGTACCCTAGCAACAGAGTAAACAAAGCCTTATATCTCCGCATCAGAACATCGTAGAGACACGGGGGTTGGACCGTTTGACTCATGACTCGGAGGGTAATCACTAGTGGATGCCATTTTTTCCCTAGCAACCAAATACAGTACCCTAGCAACAGAGTAAACAAACCCTTATATCTCCGCATCAGAACATCGTAGAGACACGGGGTTTGGACCGTTTGACTTGTGACTCGGAGTGTAATCACTAGTGGATGCCAATTTTCTCCCTAGCAACCAAATACAGTACCCTAGCAACCGAATAAACAAAGCCTTATATCTTCGCATTAGAATATCGTAGAGACATGTGGGTTGAATTGTTTTACTTTTGGCTTGGAGTATAATCATATATTGTCCCCCGAAATTTGCCACGGCAAGCACCACTTCACATTTTCTTCAGGAAATGTACCTATCTAGTTATTATTATTCTTCTGATCCCCAAAATTTTTGACTGTAACTCCTCCTAGAGCTTTCAAGCTACATTCACCAAACTTTCTAAAAGTCTTCAGACTGGTCTGACTTAGCGTGCTATGACTTTTCTAACTGATGGGACCTACCGAATTCCTAAACGGGGCGCTCAAACACCCCAAATTTTCCATTGACTTAACATTGCGACAAACTTTGACGGGTCATAGCTGCGAGCGAGAAATTTGTAGAAACTTCTGGGTTACCACATTTGAAGAGGCTGGCAGGCTCTGTAAGAACATGCCTCACATTGGGGTGTAAGTTTCACCCCTGGGGCGTAAGGGCCACCCAAATTTCCCCATTGACTTATAATGGGGCAGGGAACATGCCCATATAAGGGAATAAAAGCGTCCCAGATGGAATATCTTCACTTTAGAGTGTCGTAGAGACATGGGGGTGGGCTCATTTTACTCAGTCATCCAATCAGTCTCTTAGGATCACCCCAGAGCTATTAAGCCACGCCCCTAGCAACCATTTTGGGCACCCTAGCAACATCTCCCATAGACTGCCATTATAAAATGCCCAGATGGATATCTTTGCATCACAGTGTCACAGAGACATGGGGGTGGGCTTATTTTACTCAGACATCCAATCAGTCTCTTTGGATTCTTATTGAGGTATTAAGCCACGCCCCTAGCAACCAAATATGAGCACCCTAGCAACATAATAAACAAAGCCTTATATCTCTGGATCCGAACATCATAGAGACATGGGGGTTGGGTGTTTGGGTCATATTAGCTTCATGCTAGCTTCATGCTAAGTCATACTAGCATCATGCTAGTTTCGTGCTAGCTTTATGCTAATTTCATAATTAATCTGGCTAACTTCATGCTAAATCATGCTAGCTTCATGTTAAATCTTGTTAGCTTCACGTTAAATCATGCTAGCTTCATGCTAGTCATGCTAGCATCATGTTAGCTTCATGCTAATCATGTTAGCATAATACTAATGTCATGCTAATCATGTTAACATCATGTTAATCATGTTAGCTTCATGCTAGCTTCATGCTAATCATGCTAGCATCATGCTAGCTTCATGCTAATTATGCTAGCATCATGCTAGCTTCATGTTAATCATGCTAACATTATGCTAGCTTCATGCTAATCATGCTAGCATCATGCTAGCTTCATGCTAATCATGCTAACATCATGCTAGCTTCATGCTAATAATGCTAGCATCATGCTAGCTTCATGCTAATCATGCTAGCATCATGCTAACTTCATGCTAATCATGCTAACATCATGCTAGCTTCATGCTAATCATGCTAATCATGGTAGCAACATGCTAGCTTCATGCTAACTTCATGTTAATCATGGTAGCAACATGCTAGCTTCATGTTAACATCATGCTAGCTTCATGCTAATCATGCTAGCATCATGCTAGCTTTATGCTAATCATGCTAACATCATGCTAGCTTCATGCTAATCATGCTAGCATCATGCTAGCTTCATGCTAACATCATGCTAGCTTCATGCTAATCATGGTAGCATCATGCTAGCTTTATGCTAATCATGCTAGCATCATGTGAGCTTCATGCTAATCATGCTAGCATCATGCTAGCTTCATGCTAATCATGCTAGCTTCATGCTAATCATGCTAGCATCATGCTAGCTTCATGCTAATCATGCTAGCATCATGCTAGCTTCATGCTAATCATGCTAGCAACATGTTAGCTTCATGCTAACATCATGCTAGCTTCATGCTTATCATGGTAGCTTTATGCTAACCATGCTAGCATCATGCTAGCTTCATGCTAATCATGCTAGCATCATGCTAGCTTAATTCTAATCATGTTAGCATCATGCTAACTTCATGCTAATCATGCTAGCTTCATGGTAATCATGCTACCATCATGCTAGCTTCATGCTAATCATGCTAATCATGCTAACATCATGCTAGCTTCATGCTAATCATGCTAGCATCATGCTAGCTTCATGCTAATCATGCTAGCATCATGCTAGCTTCATGCTAATCATGCTAACATCATGCTAACTTCATGCTAATCATGCTAGCATCATGCTAGCTTCATGCTAATCATGCTAGCATCATTATAGCTTCATGCTAATCATGCTAGCATCATGCTAGCTTCATGCTAATCATGCTAGCATCATGCTAGCTTCATGCTAATCATGCTAGCATCATGTTAGCTTCATGCTAACATCATGCTAGCTTCATGCTTATCATGATAGCATCATGCTAGCTTCATGCTAATCATGTTAGCAACATGCTAGCTTCATGCTAATCATGCTAGCATCATGCTAGCATCATGCTAACTTCATGCTAATCATGCTAACAACATGCTAGCTTCATGCTAATCATACTAACATCATGCTAGCTTCATGCTAACATCATGCTAGCTTCATGCTAATCATGTTAGCAACATGCTAGCTTCATGCTATTCATGCTAACTTCATGCTAAATCAGGCTAGCTTCACTTAAACATACTAACAGCCAGATAGCCTACTAAACTAAACTTCTGTCAAACCGTTTTAAATGTTCAGGCTACGCTTTGTCAAGCCAACATAAAGTTTGTCTTCAAACTTTTCTATCTAGTTAGTGGTGCTTGCATTTATGCAAGGCATCACTATTACTATTGCTCATACTTATTATATCTTTATTTATTTATTCTTATATCTGGACACTTTTTCAGCGCGTAACTCGTCCCACACGGTTTGTCGTAGACCAATGAAACAGGGCTCAAAACGACCGGCTTATTGAGGACACGTCTGCTATGACTTTTATAAGGGATCGGGTGCAGGATTTCGAAAGGGGGGCGAAAAACCACCCGAAAAATCCCATTGACTTAACATTGGGCCCAACTTTGACAACTCATAGCTCCGCTCGAGGATTTTGTAGAAACATGTGGGTTATAACATTTGAAGAGGGTGGTAGACTCTGTAAGAACATACATGACATTGGGGTGTAAGTTGTACCCCTGGGGTGTAAGAGGCACCCGAAAATTCCCATTGACTTAAAATGGGGCAGGAAACATGCCCATATAAGGGAATAAAGCAGTTCCAGATGGAATATCTTTGCTTTACAGTGTCGTAGAGATAAGTGGGTGGGCTCATTTTACTCGGGCATCCAATCAGTCTCTCAGGATCATCCCAGAGCTATTAAGCCACGCCCCTAACAACAATTTTGGGCACCCTAGCAACATCTCCCATAGACTGCCATTATAAAATGCCCAGATGGATATCTTTGCACCACAGTGTCATAGAGACATGGGGGTGGGCTCATTTTACTCAAGCGTCCAATCAGTCTCTCAGGATCCTTACATAGGTATTAAGCCACGCCCCTAGCAACGAAATATGAGCACCCTAGCAACATAATAAACAAAGCCTTATATCTCTGGATCCGAACATCATAGAGACATGGGGGTTGGGTGTTTGGGTCATGTTAGCTTCATGCTAGCTTCATGCTAGGTCATACTAGCTTCATGCTAGTTTCATGCTAGCTTTATGCTAATTTCATAATATATCTCGCTAACTTCATGCTAAATAATGTTAGCATCATGCTAGCTTGATGCTTATTTATGTTAGCATCATGCTAGCTTCATGCTAATTTATGTTAGCATCATGCTAGCTTCATGCTAATTCATGTTAACATTATGTTAGCTTCATGCTTCTTCATTTTAGCATTGTGCTAGCTTCATGCTAATTCATGTTAGCATCGTGCTAGCTTCATGCTAATTCATGTTAGCATCGTGCTAGCTTCATGCTAATTCATGTTAACATCGTGCTAGCTTCATGCTAATTCATGTTAGCATCGTGCTAGCTTCATGCTAATTCATGTAAGCATTGTGCTAGCTTTATGCTAATTCATGTTAGCTTCATGCTAGCTTTATGTTAATTCATGTTAGCATCATGCTAACTTCATGGTAATTCATGTTAGCTTCATGCTAATTCATGTTAGCATCATGGTAGCTTCATGCTAATTCATGCTAGCTTCATGCTAATTCATGTTAGCATCATGCTAATTCATGTAAACATCATGCTAGCTTCATGCTAATCATGTTAGCTTCATGCTAATCATGCTAGCTTCATGTTAGCATCATGCTAATCATGCTAGCTTCATGCTAATCATGCTAACATCATGCTAGCTTCATGCTAATCATGTTAGCTTCATGCTAATCATGCTAGCTTCATGCTAGCTTCATGCTAATCATGCTAACATCATGCTAGCTTCATGCTAATCATGCTAGCATCATGCTAGCTTCATGCTAATCATGCTAACATCATGCTAGCTTCATGCTAATCATGCTAGCTTCATGCTAGCTTCATGTTAATCATGCTAGCATCATGCTAGCTTCATGCTAATCATGCTAACATCATGCTAGCTTCATGCTAATCATGCTAGGTTCATGCTAGCTTCATGCTAATCATGCTAGCATCATGCTAGCTTCATGCTAATCATGGTAGCATCATGCTAGCTTCATGCTAATCATGCTAATCATGTTATCATCATGCTAGCTTCATGCTAGCTTCATGCTAATCATGCTAGCTTCATGTTAACTTCATGGTAATCATGCTAGCTTCATGTTAACTTCATGCTAACTTCATGCTAATCATGCTAGCTTCATGCTAATCATGCTCGCTTCATGCTAATCATGCTAGCTTCATTATCTCCGCATCAGAACATCGTAGAGACACGGGGGTTGGACCGTTTGATTCGTGACTCGGAGTGTAATCATTATGGGATGCCAATTTTTTCCCTAGCAACCAAACTTAGTACCCTAGCAACGGAATAAACAAAGCCTTATATCTCCGCTTCAGAACATCATAGAGATACGGGGGTTGGACCGCTTTACTTGTGGCTTGAAGGGTAATCATTATGGGATGCCAATTTTCTCCCTAGCAACCAAACTTAGTACCCTAGCAACGGAAAAAACAAAGCCTTATATCTCCGCTTCAGAACATCATAGAGACACAGGGGTTGGACCGTTTTACTTGTGGCTTGAAGGTTGATCATTATGGGCTGCCAATTTTCTCCCTAGCAACCAAACTTAGTACCCTAGCAACGGAATAAACAAAGCCTTATATCTCCGCTTCAGAACATCATAGAGACACGGGGGTTGGGCCGTTTTACTTGTGGCTTGAAGGTTGATCATTATGGGATGCCAATTTTCTCCCTAGCAACCAAACTTAGTACCCTAGCAACGGAATAAACAAAGCATTATATCTCTGCATCAGAATGTCGTAGAGACACAGGGGTTGGACCGTTTTACTTGTTGCTTGAAGTGTAATCATTATGGGATGCCAATTTTCTGCATAGCAACCAAACTAAGTACCCTAGCAACGGAATAAACAAAGCCTTATATCTCCGCATCAGAACATCATAGAGACTCGAGGGTTGGACCGTTTTACTTGTGGCTTGAAGTGTAATCATTATGGGATGCCAATTTTCTCCCTAGCAACCAAACTTAGTACCCTAGCAACGGAATAAATGTTAGCTTCATTCTAGCTTCATGCTAATCATGTTAGCTTCATGTAGCTTCATGCTCATCATGCTAGCATCATGCTAGCTTCATGCTAATCATGTTAGCTTCATGTTAGCTTCATGCTAATCATGTTACCTTCATGCTAGCTTCATACTAATTATGCTAACATCATGCTAGCTTCATGCTAATCATGCTAGCATCATGCTAGCTTCATGCTAATCATGCTAGCTTCATGCTAATCATGCTAGCTTCATGCTAGCTTCATGCGAATTAAGCTAACATCATGCTAGCTTCATGCTAATCATGCTAGCTTCATGCTAATCATGTTAGCTTCATGATAGCTTCATGCTAGCATCATGCTAGCTTCATGCTAATCATGCTAGCTTCATGCTAATCATGCTAGCTTCATGCTAGTCATGCTAGCTTCATGCTAGCTTCATGCTAATCATGCTACCATAATGCTAATCATGCTAGCATCATGCTAGCTTCATGCTAATCATGTTAACTTCATGCTAATCATGCTAGCATCATGCTAAATCATGCTAACATCATGCTAAATCATGCTAGCTTCATACTTAAACATACTAACAGCCAGATAGCCTACTAAAATAAACTTCTGTCAAACCATTTTAAATGTTCAGGCTACGCTTTTTCAAGCCAACATAAAGTTTGTCCTCAAACTTTAATATCTAGTTATTATTATTCTTCTTCTGTTCATACTTTTTACCAATTGTAACTCCTCCTAGAGCTTTCAAGCTACACCCACAAAACTTTACAAAACTTTTAAGACTGGTCCGTAGATGGGTGCTATGACTTTTCTAACTGATGGGACCTACCGAATTCCTAAACGGGGCGCTCAAACACCCCAAATTTTCCATTGACTTAACATTGCGACAAACTTTGACGGGTCATAGCTGCAAGCGAGAAATTTGTAGAAACTTGTGGGTTACCACATTTGAAGAGGCTGGCAGACTGTGTAAGAACATAAATCACATTGGGGTGTAAGTTTCACCCCTGGGGCGTAAGGACCACCCAAATTTCCCCATTGACTTATAATGGGGGAGGGAACATGCCCATATAAGGGAATAAAAGCGTCCCAGATGGAATATCTTCACTTTAGAGTGTCGTAGAGACATGGGGGTGGGCTCAATTTAGTCAGGCATCCAATCAGTCTCTCAGGATTGCCCCATAGCTATTAAGCCACGCCCCTAGCAACCATTTTTGGGCACCCTAGCAACATATCCCATAGACTGCCATTATAAAATGCCCAGATGGATATCTTTGCAGCACAGTGTCACAGAGACATGGGGGTGGGCTCATTTTACTCAGGCATCCAATCAGTCTCGGAGGATTCTTATTGAGGTATTAAGCCACGCCCCTAGCAACCAAATATGAGCACCCTAGCAACATAATAAACAAAGCCTTATATCTCTGGATCCGAACATCATAGAGACATGGGGGTTGGGTCTTTTGGTCATGTTAGCCTTATGCTAGCTCCATGCTAAGTCATACTAGCTTCATGTTAGTTTCATGCTAGCTTTATGCTAATTTCATAATAAATCTTGCTAACTTCATGCTAATCATGTTAGCATCATGCTAGCTTCATACTAATTCATGTTAGCATCATGCTAACTTCATGTTAATTCATGTTAGCATCATGCTAGCTTCATGCTAATTCATGTTAGCTTCGTGCTAGCTTCATGCTAATTCATGTTAGCATTGTGCTAGCTTCATGCTAATTCATGTTAGCATCGTGCTAGCTTCATGCTAATTCATGTTAGCATCGTACTAGCTTCATGCTAATTCATGTTAGCATCGTGCTAGCTTCATGCTAATTCATGTTAGCATCGTGCTAGCTTCATGCTAATTCATGTTAACATCGTGCTAGCTTCATGCTAATTCATGTTAGCGTCGTAATAGCTTCATGCTAATTCATGTTAGCATCGTGCTAGCTTCATGCTAATTCATGTTAGCATCGTGCTAGCTTCATGCTAATTCATGTTAGCGTCGTGTTAGCTTCATGCTAATTCATGTTAACGTCGTGCTAGCTTCATGCTAATTCATGTTAGCGTCGTGCTAGCTTAATGCTAATTCATGTTAGCATCATGCTAGCTTCCTGCTAATCATGCTAGCATCATGCTAGCTTCATGCTAATCATGCTAGCATCATGCTAGCTTCATGCTAATTCATCTTAGCATCATGCTAGCTTCATGTTAATTCATGTTAGCATCATGCTAACTTCATGCTAATTCATGTTAGCATCATGCTAGCTTCATGCTAATTCATGTTAGCATCGTGCTAGCTTCATGCTAATTCATGTAAGCATCGTCCTAGCTTCATGCCAATTCATGTTAGCATCATGCTAGCTTCATGCTAATTCATGTTAACATCATGCTAGCTTCATGCTAATTCATGCTAGCTTCATGCTAATTCATATTAGCACAATGCTAATTCATATTAGCATCATGCTAGCTTCATGCTAATTCATGTTAGCATCATGCTAGCTTCATGCTAATTCATGTTAGCATCATGCTAGCTTCATGCTAATTTATGTTAGCATCATGCTAGCTTCATGCTAATTCATGTTAGCATCATGCTAGCTTCATGCTAATTCATGTTAGCATCATGCTAGCTTCATGCTAATTCATGTTAGCATCATGTTAGCTTCATGCTAATTCATGTTAGCATCATGCTAGCTTCATGCTAATTCATGTTAGCATCATGCTAGCTTCATGCTAATTCATGTTAGCATCATGCTAGCTTCATGCTAATTTATGTTAGCATCATGTTAGCTTCATGATAATTCATGTTAGCATCATGCTAGCTTCATGCTATTTCATGTTAGCACAATGCTAATTCATGTTAGCATCATGCTAACTTCATGCTAATTCATGTTAGCATCATGCTAGCTTCATGCTAATTCATGTTAGCATCATGTTAGCTTCATGATAATTCATGTTAGCATCATGCTAGCTTCATGCTAATTCATGTTAGCATCATGCTAGCTTCATGCTAATTCATGTTAGCATCATGCTAGCTTCATGCTAATTCATGTTAGCATCATGCTAGCTTCATGCTAATTCATGTTAGCATCATGCTAGCTTCATGCTAATTCATGTTAGCATCATGCTAGCTTCATGCTAATTCATGTTAGCATCATGCTAGCTTCATGCTAATTCATGTTAGCATCGTGCTAACTTTATGCTAATTCATGTTAACATCGTGCTAGCTTCATGCTAATTCATGTTAGCATCATGCTAGCTTAGTGCTAAACATGCTAACATGGTAACTTTTGGTATCATGTTTACGGAAAGTTATAATACTAAACTAAACTTGTTTTAAATTTCTCTCAATCTGTTTTAAACGTTCAGGCTAGGCTTTGTCAAGCCAACATAAAGTTTGTCTTCAAACTTTTCTATCTAGTTATGTTGGCTTGACAAAGCCAACATACTGATATTGTATTTAAACTTATTATTATTATTCTTCTTCTTAGCGAAATTTCTGCAGCTAACTCGTCAGACAGCTTTCAAGCTAAATCCACCAAATTTTCCACGGACATTCTAACTGGTCTGAAGAAGTGTGCTATATCTTTTTGAAGGGATCCAACTTACAGAATTCCTAAAACGGGAATTTAAAATTCCAAAAGTCCCATTGACTTAACATTGGACAAAATTTGACGGGTCATAGCTGCGAGCGAGAAATTTGTAGAAACTTGTGGGTTACCACATTTGAAGAGGCTGGCAGACACTGTGAGAACTTACCTCATATTGGGGTGTAAGTTTCACTCCTGGGGTGTAAGAGGCCCCCAAAATTCCCCATTGACTTATAATGGGGGAGGGAACATGCCCATATAAGGGAATAAAAGCGTCCCAGATGGAATATCTTCACTTTAGAGTGTCTTAGAGACATGGGGGTGGGCTCAATTTAGTCAGGCATCCAATCAGTCTCTCAGGATCGCCCCATAGCTATTAAGCCACGCCCCTAGCAACCATTTTTGGGCACCCTAGCAACATATCCCATAGACTGCCATTATAAAATGCCCAGATGGATATCTTTGCAGCACAGTGTCACAGAGACATGGGGGTGGGCTCATTTTACTCAGGCATCCAATCAGTCTCGGAGGATTCTTATTGAGGTATTAAGCCACGCCCCTAGCAACCAAATATGAGCACCCTAGCAACATAATAAACAAAGCCTTATATCTCTGGATCCGAACATCATAGAGACATGGGGGTTGGGTCTTTTGGTCATGTTAGCCTTATGCTAGCTCCATGCTAAGTCATACTAGCTTCATGCTAGTTTCGTGCTAGCTTTATGCTAATTTCATAATAAATCTTGGTAACTTCATGTTAATTCATGTTAGCATCATGCTAGCTTCATGCTAATTCATGTTAGCATCATGTTAGCTTCATGCTAATTCATGTTAGCATCATGCTAGCTTCATGCTAATTTATGTTAGCATCATGCTAGCTTCATGCTAATTCATGTTAGCATCATGCTAGCTTCATGCTAATTCATGTTAGCATCATGCTAGCTTCATGCTAATTCATGTTAGCATCATGCTAGCTTCATGCTAATTTATGTTAGCATCATGTTAGCTTCATGATAATTCATGTTAGCATCATGCTAGCTTCATGCTATTTCATGTTAGCACAATGCTAATTCATGTTAGCATCATGCTAACTTCATGCTAATTCATGTTAGCATCATGCTAGCTTCATGCTAAGTCATACTAGCTTCATGCTAGTTTCGTGCTAGCTTTATGCTAATTTCATAATAAATCTTCGTAACTTCATGTTAATTCATGTTAGCATCATGCTAGCTTCATGCTAATTCATGTTAGCATCATGGTAGCTTCATGCTAATTCATGTTAGCATCGTGCTAGGTTCGTGCTAATTCATGTTAGCATCGTGCTAGCTTCATGCTAATTCATGTTAGCATCGTGCTAGCTTTATGCTAATTCATGTTAGCATCGTGCTAGCTTCATGCTAATTCATGTTAGCATCGTGCTAACTTTATGCTAATTCATGTTAACATCGTGCTAGCTTCATGCTAATTCATGTTAGCATCATGCTAGCTTAGTGCTAAACATGCTAACATGGTAACTTTTGGTATCATGTTTACGGAAAGTTATAATACTAAACTAAACTTGTTTTAAATTTCTCTCAATCTGTTTTAAACGTTCAGGCTAGGCTTTGTCAAGCCAACATAAAGTTTGTCTTCAAACTTTTCTATCTAGTTATGTTGGCTTGACAAAGCCAACATACTGATATTGTATTTAAACTTATTATTATTATTCTTCTTCTTAGCGAAATTTCTGCAGCTAACTCGTCAGACAGCTTTCAAGCTAAATCCACCAAATTTTCCACGGACATTCTAACTGGTCTGAAGAAGTGTGCTATATCTTTTTGAAGGGATCCAACTTACAGAATTCCTAAAACGGGAATTTAAAATTCCAAAAGTCCCATTGACTTAACATTGGACAAAATTTGACGGGTCATAGCTGCGAGCGAGAAATTTGTAGAAACTTGTGGGTTACCACATTTGAAGAGGCTGGCAGACACTGTGAGAACTTACCTCATATTGGGGTGTAAGTTTCACTCCTGGGGTGTAAGAGGCCCCCAAAATTCCCCATTGACTTATAATGGGGGAGGGAACATGCCCATATAAGGGAATAAAAGCGTCCCAGATGGAATATCTTCACTTTAGAGTGTCTTAGAGACATGGGGGTGGGCTCAAGTTAGTCAGGCATCCAATCAGTCTCTCAGGATCGCCCCATAGCTATTAAGCCACGCCCCTAGCAACCATTTTTGGGCACCCTAGCAACATATCCCATAGACTGCCATTATAAAATGCCCAGATGGATATCTTTGCAGCACAGTGTCACAGAGACATGGGGGTGGGCTCATTTTACTCAGGCATCCAATCAGTCTCGGAGGATTCTTATTGAGGTATTAAGCCACGCCCCTAGCAACCAAATATGAGCACCCTAGCAACATAATAAACAAAGCCTTATATCTCTGGATCCGAACATCATAGAGACATGGGGGTTGGGTCTTTTGGTCATGTTAGCCTTATGCTAGCTCCATGCTAAGTCATACTAGCTTCATGCTAGTTTCGTGCTAGCTTTATGCTAATTTCATAATAAATCTTCGTAACTTCATGTTAATTCATGTTAGCATCATGCTAGCTTCATGCTAATTCATGTTAGCTTCATGGTAGCTTCATGCTAATTCATGTTAGCATCGTGCTAGGTTCGTGCTAATTCATGTTAGCATCGTGCTAGCTTCATGCTAATTCATGTTAGCATCGTGCTAGCTTCATGCTAATTCATGTTAGCATCGTGCTAGCTTCATGCTAATTCATGTTAGCATCGTGCTAACTTTATGCTAATTCATGTTAACATCGTGCTAGCTTCATGCTAACTCATGTTAGCATCGTGCTAGCTTCATGCTAATTCATGTTAGCATCGTGCTAGCTTCATGCTAATTCATGTTAACATCGTGCTAGCTTCATGCTAATTCATGTTAACGTCGTGCTAGCTTCATGCTACTTCATGTTAGCGTCGTGCTAGCTTCATGCTAATTCATGTTAGCGTCGTGCTAGCTTCATGCTAATTCATGTTAGCTTCATGCTAATCATGCTAGCATCTTGCTAGCTTCCTGCTAATCATGGTAGCATCATGCTAGCATAATGCTAATTCATGTTAGCATCATGCTAGCTTCATGCTAATTCATGTTAGCACAATGCTAATTCATGTTAGCATCATGCTAGCTTCATGCTAATTCATGTTAGCATCATGTTAGCTTCATGCTAATTCATGCTAGCTTCATGCTAATTTATGTTAGCATCGTGCTAGCTTCATGCTAATTCATGTTAGCATCATGCTAGCTTCATGCTAATTCATATTAGCATCATGCTAGCTTCATGCTAATTCATGTTAGCATCATGCTAGCTTCATGCTTATTCATGTTAGCATCATGCTAGCTTCATGCTAATTCATGTTAGCATCATGCTAGCTTCATGCTAATTCATGTTAACATCATGTTAGCTTCATGCTAATTCATGTTGGCGTCATGCTAGCTTCATGCTAATTCATGTTAGCATTATGCTAGCTTCATGCTAATTCATGTTAATATCATGCTAGCTTCATGCTAATTCTTGTTAACATCATGATCGCTTCATGCTAATTCATGTTAGCATCATGCTTACTCATGCTAACTCATGTTAACATCATGCGAACTTAGTGCTAAATCATGTTAACATGCTAACTTTTTGTGAAATCATGTTTACGGAAAGTTAGACTACTAAACTAAACTTGTTTTAAGTTTCTCTCAAACTTTTTTAAACGTTCAGGCCAGGCTTTGTCAAGCCAACATAAAGTTTGTCTTCAAACTTTTCTATCTAGTTATTCTTCTTTTTCTGGACACTTTTTCGGCGCGTAACTCGTCTCGCACGGTTTGGCGTAGTGCCATGAAAGAGGGCTCAAATCGACCGGATTATTGAGGAGAGGTGTGCTATGACTTTTATAAGCGATCGGGTGCATGATTTCCGAAAGGGGCGTGAAAAACCTCCCGAAAACGTCCCATTGACTTTACATTGCGTCGAACTTTGGCAGGTCATAGCTCCACTCTAGGATTTTGTAGAAACATGTGGGTTACAACATTTGAAGAGGGTGGTAACCTCTGTAAGAACATACATCACATTGGGGTGTAAGTTGTACCCCTGGGGTGTAAGAGGTGCCCAAAAGTGCCCTAATGGAAAGTCAATGGGGCGAAAATCCCATAGACTAACATTGCCAAAAAAATTTGACAGGTCACAGGTCCAAGTGAGGATTTCATAGAAACATGTGGGTTACTAAAATTGAAGAGGGTGCTAGACTCTGTCAGGACGTCCCCCACAATGGGGTGTAAGGTTACCATAGCAACCATTTTGGGCACCCTAGCAACCTATACCATAGACTGCCATTATAAAATGCCCGGATGGATATCTTTGCACCACAGTGTCATAGAGACATGGGGGTAGGCTCATTTTACTCAGGCATCCAATCAGTCTCTCAGGATCCTTACAGACTTACTAAGCCACGCCCCTAGCAACCACTTTTGAGCACCCTAGCAACATAAAATACAAACAGTTATATCTCGGCATCAGAACATCGTAGAGACACGGGGGTTGGACCGTTTTACTTGTGACTAGGGGTGTAACAATTGGGCACATCATTGGCCACTCCCAAGCCACGCCCCTTGTAACCAAATTTGAGCACCCTAGCAACCGAATAAACAAAGCCTTATATCTCCGCATCAGAACATCGTAGAGACACGGGGTTTGGACCGTTTTACTTGTGACTCGGAGTGTAATCACTGGGCACATCATTGGCCACTCCCAAGCCACGCCCCTAGCAACCAAATACAGTACCCTAGCAACAGAGTAAACAAAGCCTTATATCTCCGCATCAGAACATCGTAGAGACACGGGGGTTGGATCGTTTGACTCGTGACTCGGAGTGTAATCATTATGGGATGCCAATTTTTTACCTAGCAACCAAATACAGTACCCTAGCAACAGAGTAAACAAAGCCTTATATCTCCGCATCAGTACATCATAGAGACATGAGGGTTGGACCGTTTGACTTTTGCCTTGGAGTATAATCATAAATTGTCCCCCGAAATTTGCCACGGCAAGCACCACTCACATTTTCTTCAGGAAATGTACCTATCTAGTTATTATTATATTTTATTCTTATTTCTGCACACTTTTTCGGCGCGTAACTCGTCCCGCACGGTTTGCCGTAGTCCCATGAAAGTGGGCTCAAATCGACCGGTTTATTGAGGAGAGGTGTGCTATGACTTTTATAAGCGATCGGGTGCAGGATTTCCGAAAGGGGGGCGAAAAACCACCCCAAAAATCCCATTGACTTAACATTGGGCCGAACTTTGACGAGTCATAGCTCCGCTTGAGGATGTTGTAGAAACATGTGCGTTACATTATTTGAAGAGGGTGGTAGGCTCTGTAAAAACATGGATCACAATGGGGTGTAAGTTGTACCCCTGGGGTGTAAGAGGCACCCGAAATTTCCCATTGACTTATAATGGGGCAGGAAACATGCCCATATAAGGGAATAAAAAAGTTCCAGATGGAATATCTTCGCTTTACAATGTCGTAGAGACATGGGGGTGGGCTCATTTTACTCAGACATCCAATCAATTTATCAGGATAGTCCCAGAGCTATTAAGCCACGCCCCTAGCAACCACTTTTAAGCACCCTAGCAACATAAAATTCAAACAGTTATATCTAGGCATCAGAACATCGTAGAATAACGGGGTTGGATCGTTTTACCCGTGACTCGGAGGGTAATCACTGGCCACATCATTGGCCACTCCCAAGCCACGCCCCTAGCAACCAAATGTGAGCACCTTAGCAACAGAGTAAACAAAGCCTTATATCTTCGCATCTGAACATCGTAGAAACACGGGGGTTGGACCGTTTTACTTGTGACTCGGAGTGTAGCAACTGGTCACATCATTGGCCACTCCCAAGCCCCGCCCCTAGCAACCAAATACAGTACCCTAGCAACAGAGTAAACAAAGCCTTATATCTTCGCATCAGAACATCGTAGAAACACGGGGGTTGGACCATTTTACTTGTGACTCGGAGTGTAGCAACTGGTCACATCATTGGCCACTCCCAAGCCCCGCCCCTAGCAACCAAATACAGTACCCTAGCAACAGAGTAAACAAAGCCTTATATCTTCGCATCAGAACATCGTAGAAACACGGGGGTTGGACCGTTTGACTCGTGACTCGGAGTGTAGCAACTGGTCACATCATTGGCCACTCCCAAGCCCCGCCCCTAGCAACCAAATACAGTACCCTAGCAACAGAGTAAACAAAGCCTTATATCTTCGCATCAGAACATCGTAGAAACACGGAGGTTGGACCATTTTACTTGTGACTCGGAGTGTAATCATTGGGCACATCATTGGCCACTCCCAAGCCACGCCCTTAGCAACCAAATACACTACCCTAGCAACAGAGTAAACAAAGCCTTATATCTCCGCATCAGAACATCGTAGAGACACGGGGGTTGGACCGTTTGACTCATGACTCGGAGGGTAATCACTAGTGGATGCAATTTTTTTCCCTAGCAACCAAATACAGTACCTTAGCAACAGAGTAAACAAAGCCTTATATCTCCGCATCAGAACATCGTAGAGACACGGGGGTTGGACCGTTTGACTCGTGACTCGGAGGGTAATCACTAGTGGATGCAATTTTTTTCCCTAGCAACCAAATACAGTACCCTAGCAACAGAGTAAACAAAGCCTTATATCTCCGCATCAGAACATCGTAGAGACACGGGGGTTGGACCGTTTGACTCATGACTCGGAGGGTAATCACTAGTGGATGTCATTTTTTCCCTAGCAACCAAATACAGTACCCTAGCAACAGAGTAAACAAACCCTTATATCTCCGCATCAGAACATTGTAGAGACACGGGGGTTGGACCGTTTGACTCGTGACTCGGAGTGTAATCACTAGTGGATGCCAATTTTCTCCCTAGCAACCAAATACATTACCCTAGCAACAGAGTAAACAAAGCCTTTTATCTCCACATCAGAACATCGCAGAGACACGGGGTTGGACCGTTTGACTCGTATCTCAGAGTGTAATCACTAGTGGATGCCAATTTTTCCCTAGCAACCAAATACAGTACCCTAGCAACAGAGTAAACAAAGCCTTATATCTCCGCATCAGAACATCGTAGAGACACGGGGGTTTGACCGTTTGACTCGTGACTCGGAGTGTAATCACTAGTGGATGCCAATTTTCTCCCTAGCAACCAAATACAGTACCCTAGCAACCGAATAAACAAAGCCTTATATCTTCGCATCAGAATATCGTAGAGACATGTGGGTTGAATTGTTTTACTTTTGGCTTGGAGTATAATCATATATTGTCCCCCGAAATTTGCCATGGCAAGCACCACTTCACATTTTCTTCAGGAAATGTACCTATCTAGTTATTATTCTTTTTCTGTTCTAAAATTTCTGACACTAACTCGTCCTAGAGCTTTCAAGCTACATGCACCAAATTTTCCACAGACCTTCAAACTGGTCTGACTTAGTGTGCTATATCTTTTCTAACTGATAGGACCTTCCGAATTCCTAAATGGGGCACTCAAACACCCCAAAATTTCCATTGACTTAACATTGAGACAAACTTTGACGGGTCATAGCTGCAAGTGAGAAACTTGTAGAAACTTGTGGCATACCACATTTAAGGAGGCCAACAGGCTCTGTAAGAACATACATCAAAATTGGGTGTAAGCGTACCCCTGGGGTGTAAGAGGCCCCCAAAATTCCCCATTGACTTATAATGGGGCAGGGAACATGCCCATATAAGGGAATAAAAGCGTCCCAGATGGAATGTCTTCACTTAAGAGTTTCGTAGAGACATGAGGGTGGGCTCATTTTACTCAGGCATCACTTAGGATCACCCCAGAGCTATTAAGCCACGCCCCTAGCAACCATTTTGGGTACCCTAGCAACATCTCCCGTAGACTACCATTATTAAAAGCCCAGATGGATATCTTTACACCAGAGTGTCATAGAGACATAGGGGTGGGCTCATTTTACTCAGGCATCCAATCAGTCTCTTAGGATTCTTATTGAGGTATTAAACCACGCCCCTAGCAACCAAATATGAGCACCCTAGCAACATAATAAACAAAGCCTTATATCTCTGGATTCGAACATCATATAGACATAGGGGTTGGGTCTTTGGGTCATATTAGCTTCATGCTAGCTTCATGCTAAGTCATACTAGCTTTATGCTAGTATCATGCTAGCTTTATGCTAATTTCATAAAAAATCTTGCTAACTTAATGCTAAATCATGCTAACTTCATGTTAAATCTTGTTAACTTCACGCTAAATCATGCTTGCTTCATGCTAGCTTCATGCGAATCATGCTAGCCACATGCTAGCTTCATGCTTATCATGCTAACATCATGCTAATCATACTAGCTTCATGTTAATTATGTTAGCTTCATGCTAATCATGCTAGAATCATGCTAGCTTCATGCTAATCATGCTAACTTCATGCTAATCATGCTAGTTTCATGCTAGCTTCATTTTAATTATGTTAGCTTCATGGTAGTCATGCTAGAATTATGCTAGCTTCATGCTAAACATGTTAACTTCATGCTATCTTCATGTTAGCCTCATGTTAATCATGTTAGCTTCATGGTAATCATGCTAACATCATGCTAGATTTATGCTAATCATGTTAGCTTCATGCTAATCATGCAAGTTGTGGGATTTGATTTTGTTTTACTGATCGTGCTGTTTATAATCTCAATTCATGTGTATGGTTACAACAATGATTTCTGTGCTGAGTACAAGAAAGTTGTGTGTGTGTGTGTGTGTGAAGAGGCTGCAAGGGGGGATTAGCTAGGAATGTGCATCTGATAAGGGTCAAGATAAAAAGGATAACACACCACTAAAAGCTCTGGTGGACACTGGAGCTACTAAAGGCACCATACAGCTAAAAGATCTAAGTAATAAAACAGTGGGTGTGATGGGTTTCTCTGGTGAAATTGAAAAGTGGCCATTAACAAAACATTTACCAACCACAATTGCTAATCAGTCTGTTTCACATGCATTTCTGTATTCCTCCAACGCACCAGTTAATGTTTGATGGGGACCTAGAAATAACACTGACCTGTCAATCTTGTAATGTGCTCCCGGATGGACGGGGCACAAATGAATGGCAGAGACAAAGCCTTATGTCTGACCCATGACCAGAAACTGTGAGAGACATGTTGTCATTTTTGGGCCCTATAAACTTCGGCAAACAAAACATAACAAAGTATTTACCAATATATATTACGGTGTCCTAGAGAAAGCTTACCAAAATCCTGGCCAGCCAAACATAGAATTCTGTCCATGAGGGTGTAAACGTGACTGACCTGATCACAGAGGGGATGCCACATGATTGTATTCAGATAAAATAAAACCACAAAACAAACAATGGGCCAATTGAATCAGACATACTTTGTTTACAGCACCATTGCCAACTACCACACCAGCCATTACACTATTTACGGATTAATGTTGTTTTAGATCATCAGATGGTACGCTAAAGGCAGGCTTTGCCGTGGTGGAGCAAGTTGAGGGTGATTTTGTAACAAGACTGAGTGGCAGGTTGGAAGGTAAACAGTAAGCACGGAGAGCTGAAATGATAGCTGTTATCAAAGCCTTACACTACGCTGGTGAAGAGAGGGTGATTGTTTATAGTGATTGTGCATATGTGATTGGTGAAATATATATGGAACTGCCATATGGCAGATAGGTGGGTTTGAAACCAGTAAAGGCCGGCCTATAACAAATGCTAGCGAAGCCTGAGACATGCTACAGGCTGTGAAGGTACCTAATGAAGTGGCTGTTGTCAACTGCCTAATAAACCACTTATATCCCCAACCATGGTTTCCCAAGACAAAGTTAGATCTGACAAATTGACAAACACGAAATGGAATTGACATATAGTTTCGGGGCTGCTTGTCGCCTCAATGACAGGGCAAAGCTGAAATAATGAACCTGACCTTGACATTAAAACTTGACTTGACAAAATCTGTGCACAGACAAAAATAACATGGCTTGACGCATTGCCAATTGCATTAATGTCTATTCGCTCTTCTGTTAACAGGATTTCTGGTTTCACATCCTTTGAATTGCTTACAGGTCGACAGTTTCCAGGCCCACGGAACGCCTTGGTGTAGGATCCAATCCTGCCACTAACTAATGCTGTTTATTTTTACAAACTAACTGCTATGATTAAACATTTTTCCTGCTAGGCTACACGACACCGGGACAACGACCAAGCTGTTACAAATGATGATTGAGTGAAAGTGAAGGTGTTCAGACGGTGCTGGGCCGAACCGAGACGGTCCAGGCTACCGAGAGTAAAAGCAAGAACCTAACATTGTGTCCAGCTACAGGGCAAAGGCGACACCTGGTTCCATCTCTCCTCTTGTGTTCCTTGTGATCCTCCTTCTAGGTCTCTAACAGACACAGGTGTGGACCTGAGGATTCAGGTCCAAGAGAGGGAGGATGGTGAGCAGACAGAACCAGATACTACACCAACACTAACAACCAGGTTGTAAAATTGTGCATAAAAAGGTGACATTTTTTCCACCCCAGCAACAGAACCCCTAGCACACTGTGTGAGTGCAGATTGTGCCTACGGAGCAGGTATAGCCGTACAATTCAAAGCGAAGTACGGTACACAAAAGGTTGTAAGACAGAACAAACACATAGGTGAATGTGCAGTTACCCATGAGGACGACGGCAGATTGATTTTTCATTTAATAACAAAACAAAACTGTACTGATTTACCAACATATGAGAATTTTACCCACAGCCTCAGATGTGTGAGAGAGTGGTGTGAGAAAGAAAACATAACAAGTGTATCTACTCCCCGGTTGGGGTGTGGGTTAGATAAATTGGACTTCCATAAGGTGGTGGAAATCCTGACAGAAGTGTTCAGGGACCTGAACATCACAATTACTGTTTATTCATTATAACCTGGGTAACTACATACCATATTGACCTTTGAATTTTGACCTTTGAATTTCTTAAGTTTCTTATATAATCTTACATTTCAATGTTTCCTTTTGAATTTAATTTCTAAGTTTCTTATACAATTCTACAGTATTAATTTCACATTTCATTTTTCTTTTCCTTTTTGAATTTACGATTGTTATTTGAGTATTAGCCAATAGGCATAAGTGTATTTTTTCCACAGAGATGAAGCTATATGGAAATTGGAAGGTTCTGTGGGCCCTAGGGGTTATAACTGCAATAATAATTACCATGATAGTTGGCATAAACAATGGAGGTAATCTGAGAAATGACAAAAGGTCCAAGACAACACCACAAGTTCAGTGTTTAACTCTTTCCCCGCCATTGACGAGATATCTCGTCAATGAAGAGAAAACGCTTCCCCGCCAATGACGAGATTTTCCGTCTTTCCGCAATACCGCTATTATTAATTCCGCAACTTTTTAAAACCGGAAGTATTGCCCTATGGCAAGCTGCTGCATGTCCGTGTCTGTTTTAAAGATCGCTCTGAATCGGATCTCTATGAAAAGTCCGTCACAAAAATGGAATTATCTCTGCTTTTTGCTCAAAATATGGTGTTTTTGCAAGAACCTACCCATATTCAAAAGCTGATTGCAAAAGAACCACTAAAGGTAGGATGAAACGGTTTTTTTTTTTTTTGAAAGCAGAGGGTCTGTTCTTTCATTTGGTATATTGTATGTTTATATATTTAAAGAAGAACATTTTCTGGAAGGCATTAAACTTTGGTGAAAATCATGAAAAACGCTGGCGCTGGCTGGCAACTTTTTTAAAAAACGCTGGCGGTGAAAGAGTTAAAGAGATATGGGGGAATTGAATTTAATTACATAAAAAAATCAAAGATATCATACACCTTTGATTTATGCAATATGATAGACTGTGGAGGGCAATAGTAACCTCTATAGTAGTGTCCATTGGTGTATTTGTGGCTATCCTGGTGACCTGTGGATGTTGTTGTATTCCCTGTCTTAGATCCCTGTGTAACAGACTGATAGTGTCTGCAATAGAGAAAAAAAGAGAATAATCCACCCCCATATAGCATGCCCCTATTAGGCCTACAGAACCTGGATGAGGAGGAAGAAGAAAATGTGTGACCTCTTTCAGAGGTCAAAAGAGGGAATTGTGGGATTTGATTTTGTTTTACTGATCGTGCTGTTTATAATCTCAATTCATGTGTATGGTTACAACAATGATTTCTGTGCTGAGTACAAGAAAGTTGTGTGTGTGTGTGTGTGTGTGTAGAGGCTGCAAGGGGGGATTAGCTAGGAATGTGCATCTGATAAGGGTCAAGATAAAAAGGGGCCTGAGGGAAAACACACTGAACAGATGGTTTTTAACAAGGATTAAAGTGTTTGCTTAGAAGTAGTATTGCAGTAAAAGATTTAATATGTGTTTATCTATCTAAAGAAGTTAATGTGTGCCTTATTCATATAACCAATTTTACGAATAATGAAATGAGGTCATGATATTGAAATGTGTTTTACATAATAATCATTTTCATCTTACAGCTTATGTTTTTTTATGAATAAATGAATGTTTTATTAATGATTTGTTTTTAAGAAAGCATTATAATATGCTATGTGAAGTCAATCATATGTGAAGTGGAAAAGTACTAGGGAGGAAGTGACGGACTGCATGGCTCTCAGGGATGAGCGGAGAACAGTTTGTTGTTTCTTTGTGTGTGTGTCTATCTTCGCCTGCAGGCTGAAACTGGGTGTGGTGAGGGAGTCAGATTCACGAGGAAAAGCAGCCTTTGTGGGTGGAGATTCTAAGAAGAAGAACGACGTCATAAACTCTATAAATAAATGTTTTCCCAAATGCTGTGCGTTCGCCGCTTGAGACGACCCAGCGCGCTGTAAAACTTTTTCATATCTGATCAATAAATATTTGAACTTAGATATTTGTATTTTGTGCCTTTCCTCTAAATTATGAACATGCAATGGACGCCTTAAAGTCCAACAAAGTATCATGCTAACTTCATTCTAATCTTGCTAACATCATGTTAGCTTCATGCTAATCATGTTAGTTTCATGCTAGCTTCATGCAAATAATGCTAGCTTCATGCAAATTATGCTAGCTTCATGTTAATCATGCTAGCTTCATGTCAATCATGCTAGCTTCATGCTAATCATGCTACTATTATGTAAGCTTCATATTAACTTCATGTTAGCTTCATGTTAATTATGCTAGCTTCATGCTAATCATGCTTACATCATGTTAGCTTTATGCAAATCATGCTAGCTTTATGCAAATCATGCTAGCTTTATGCAAATCATGCTAGCTTAATGGAAATCATGCTAGTTTCATGCTAATCATGCTAGCTTCATGTTAATCATGTTAGCTTCATGTTAAATCATGCTAAAATCATGGTAACTTTTTTAAATCATGCTAGCATCACACTAAAACATGAAAACATCTAGACTAAAATAATCTTCATAAGTAGAGGTTTATCCTGTCAAACTGTTAAAAATGTTCAGGCTACGCTTTTTCAAGCCAACATAAAGTTTGTCTTCAAACTTTACTATCTAGTTGAAGATTGATTTTCCAAAACCACATCCTTTGCTGACAAGTTTCTTCATTTGATAAACATTTTTTACTATGATTTCTGCTTTGTAAACATTTTCAACATTTACAAGCCTACTGAAAAATCTCCCTACTTGGTTTTAGCTGGTAATGCTGGTGTAGCAAGCTGGTCTAGCTGTGTTTTGGTTACTTTTAAGCTGGTCTGATTTAGCTGTTCAGGCTGACAGAACCAGCTGACACACCAGCTTGACCAGCTTTGCCAGGCTGGGAGGACCAGCTTAGACCAGCTCCTGCCACCTTAAAACAGCTAAAACCAGCTACCAACTTATGCTGGTCTTTGCTGGATTTTTCAGTAGGGAAGGCAGCGTTTGTATTATCTATTCACAAATTCCCTATCTTAATTTCTCCCGCAGATCATCTTTCATCTTTTATTTTTCTGTTTGTTTTGTTTTTGTGGCTGCCAGCGGGACGTGCTTCTGTGACGTGAGGCCAAGATTTGGGGATATCAAGTTACGTTGCGGAAGTTACGTTGCCACGTAGGCCTACGTATTTTAACCTAATCAAAGAACCTAATAAAATATGAAAATATATATTCCCAAAAATGTTATATTTGCTACAGGGAGTTAGACACAACATACATATTTTTTATTTTGTTTTTACTGACCCGCCCCAACCTGCCCTGCAATAAAGTTACAATTTCTTTACCCGCCCCAACCCGACCCGCCGGTTACCCGTAGTGCCCTCGGGTTACAAGATGACCCGCGCCTCACTAATAGAATGTAGATAAGTGTTTGCTTTTACGTATTTACTTGATGATGAGGGACAACATTATACAAGTTTAGAATTGATGAAACTCCATTCCAATATGCTGAAAGGTTAGTCTGGTTGATTGCTGCTAAAAGGTTTATAGAATGATAGGTTGTCATTGAATATAGGCTCACAGGAGAGCCGTTGATTTTGCCAGCATGGGCAAATACATAGCAGAGGTGGAAGCTAAAGAGGCCTCAGAGTGTCAGGTAACCGTATTAGCTCATAAAAAAGTTCTTATCGTCAAGTGGTATGGTCCTTTATTATTTGAATTCAACAACAAGCAGACCCATATCAACAACTAGATTGCATTAAAGAGGAGCCACATACGATTCCAAAATATTTGGCATCCTCACAATAAAGATTTGATTTGAATAAAGATTTGATTTGACTTTCATAAGAATGACGAAATGTAAAAAATGGTATATAAAATAAATTATCCTCAAAGCCATACTTAACAAAAAGTATGACAATACTAATCTTAACTGTATTGATGCTTTACCTCTTGCAGTAACGAACATGTAAACTAACAGAAGTACACTGCATGAAATGGTTGCTGATCGACCTATGCATATTACAGAAACAATATGGAATTAAAGCTGCAAGCAGCGATGGGAGGGCCCTCGC
The DNA here is from genome assembly GCF_030506205.2 of Paramisgurnus dabryanus. Lineage (NCBI taxonomy): Eukaryota > Metazoa > Chordata > Actinopteri > Cypriniformes > Cobitidae > Paramisgurnus > Paramisgurnus dabryanus. The sequence continues at coordinate 4,925,210 of NC_133341.1, read as the reverse complement.
ACGCATGTGCATTGCTACCCTATGGCATTAGTAAAGCAGTGAACCAGGGGGAAATGAATTAAAGTGGGTAAGTATAGGCGGATATTTAAAGGAAAATTGATGTGCCACAACGCCTCTGTGCAGTAGGTGGCGCTATGACTGTACCTGATTATTGTTATATTGACGTGTTCAGGCTGGGACCTTTATCAAACATGTGAAGTCTGGAGCAGATCAAACAATGTATGCCTGAATTACAACAGCTTCCTGTTTCATGGTGAAACATCACACTTTGCCAGGCTGCCACGGACACGCCCTTCAACGAAAAGTCAAGATCATCGCAATTTATCATCGCAAAGGGCTTAAGATCAGTCTGACCAAATATGATGGTGATTTGATTAAGTCTCTAAGAGCAGTAAATCATAGCGTAAAACATGGCATTTCCTGCTACCTCTAGGTGGCGCTATGACTGAAGCTGAATATTGGCATTGAAATGTGTTCAGGCCAGGACCCTTATCAAACATGTGAAGTGTGTGGCAGATTAGAAATTGTATGCCTTAGTTATAACAACTTCCTGTTTCATGGCAAAAACGCTGAAATTTCTCAGGCCGCCACGGACACACCCTCCAACGAAAAGTCAAAATCTCCGCAATTTAACATCTCAAAGGCCTTTAGATGAGATTGACCAAATATGATGACGATCTGATAAAATATCTTGGAGGAGTTTGTTAAAGTACGAAGGCTGGAAATGACAAAATTTGCACAGAAATCACAGTGAAAAATCAAAATGGCCGACTTCCTGTGGGATTTAGAGCTTAGTTCCAAGAGACTTTTTTGTAGGTCTTGGGGTGATAGATGATCCTACCACATTTCGTATCTATACGTTTAACGTAGCGGGGGGGGGCTGCTTTCTTGAATTTTTGTAGGTGGCGCTATAGAGCCTTTTTTACACCCCCAGTTCTGAACCCTATATCACATGAACATTTTCACCACCTTTGACATGAGTGCAGGTTTCATGACTTTTTGAGCTCGTTTAGGCTGTCAAAAATCCGAATCATTTAACAATATTTTGCGAGGACGCCACGGACACGCCCTTTAACAAAAAGTCAAGGTCGTTGATATTTATCATCACACAAGGTCTTGAGATTAGACTGATGAAATATGATGTTGATATAATCAAATCTTCAAGAGCAGTAAGTCACAGCATAAAAGGTGGTATTTCCTTCTGCCTCTAAGTGGCGCTATGACTGTTACTGAATTATGCCATGTTGATGTGTTCAGGACAGGACCTTTATCAAACGTGTGAAGTTGGGGGCAGATCGGACCATGTATGTCTGAATTACAACAGCTTTCTGTTTCATGGTGAAACATCACACTTTGGCAGGCCGCCACGGACACGCCCTTCAACGAAAAGTCAAGATCTTTGCAATTTATCACTGCAAAGGGCTTAACATCAGTCAGACCAAAGATGATGATGATTTGATTAAATCTCTAAGAGCAGTAAATCACAGCGTAAAACATGGTATTTCCTCCTACCTCTAGGTGGCGCTATGAGTGAAGCTGAATATTGGCATTGAAATGTGTTCAGGCCAAGACCCTTATCAAACGTATGAAGCGTGGGGCAGATTGGACATTGTATGCCTGAGTTAGAGCCATTTCCTGCTTTATGGCGAAAATGCCGAAATTTGTCAGGCTGCCACGGACACAACCTCCAACGAAAAGTCAAGATCTCCGCAATTTAACATCGCAAAGGCCTTAAGATAAGACTGACCAAATATGATGATGATCAGATTAAATCTGTAGGAGGAGTTCGTTAAAGTACGAAGCCTGGAAATGAACAAATTTGCACAAAAATCATAGCAAAAATCCAAAATGGCCGACTTCCTGTGGGGTTTAAAGCTTCGCTCCAAGAGACTTTTTTGTAGGTCTTGGGGTGATAGATGATCCTACCAAATTTCGTATCTGTACGTTTTTCGTAGTGGGGGGGCTGTTCTCTTGAAATTTTGCAGGTGGCGCTATCCATTTCTACACGCCCACTTCTGGCGCCTATGCCACATGTAAATTTTCGCCACTTCTGACATGTGTGCAAAATTCATGAGTTTTCGAGCATGTTTCGCCCTTCAAAAATGCGATTCACTTTGGAGAAGAAGAAGAATAAATAAATATAGCTGCAAGCAGCAATGGCGGGCCCTCGCACGTTTTTTTTACCACTACACGGTGCGTCCGAGAAAACGATGCACGGTGGGCAAGGGCATCAAGTGGGTAAATATCAGTGGGCTATTTAATGTTGTTACTGAGCCATTTGGGGACTGTAGCTAAAAGAAACCCCAGACTTTAGACAAAAGGGGGCGCTAGTGAGCCACTTAAGAGACACGCCTATGTCTGACCTTTTTGTGCACACTTAACAGCCGAAAACTCTGATGTGTGTGTCAACTTTAATGTTAATCTAAACAAGTCAAGAGCCTTAAATATGCCTGAAATAAAAGTAAAGTTTGCGGCGTTGCCATGGGAACAGCATTCGAGATATCAAAAATCCCTTCGCAATTTATCATCTACAATGTCTCGGCATCATGTTGACCACTTATGGAGTCAATCGCATGAATATTCTAGAAGGAGTATTTAAAAGAACATCGGCGTCAACTGAAAGGCTTAAATATGCCTTTAAAATGAAAGAATAGTTTGACGCGTTGCAATGGGAACAGCGTTTGAAATATCAAAAATCCCTTCGCAATTTATCATCTACAATGGCTCGGCATCATGTTGACCACTTCTCGTCTCAATCGCATGAAAATCCTAGAAGGAGTATTTAAAAGAACATCGCATGGAACTGACAAAAAAATTCACCTTTGTGACTGACACACTTCCTGGCGCCTGGTGGTGGCGCTATTCCCGGGAGTCACAATAGGCACATCGCTGCGATCGGAATCTTCAGATGAACAAACACCCCACATGTCATCACAATAAGATATTTTTTGCCTTAGATATTAGACACTTCCTGTTTCTCTGAATTCGCCATAAATTCGTCGCCTCGCCATGGCAGAACCGTTCGAGATATCAAAAATCCCTTCGCAATTTAACAAGTACAATGTCTCGGCATCATGATCACCACGTTTGGTGTCAATCCCATGAATCCACTAGGAGGAGTATTTAAAAGTTCAACAAATGCATTTTTTAAACAATCCAAAATAGCGTACTTCCTGTTGGGCGGAGCTTAAATGTTTGAGGGCGAAAGTTGTTCGGGTCGATGAGATCTATATGCGAACCAACTCTCATACATGTGCGTACATTTTTGCCCGATCTGTGCATCAATGTTTTTTCTTGCATTACAGGGGGCGCTATAGAGCCCCCGTGCCACGCCCGTGTTCCAGCCTTTGGATTTCTGCGATGACGAGCGACTCTGACGTCTGTGCCAAATTTCAAGAGTTTTCGAGTATGTTAAGGCTCCCAAAAAGTCCAAAAGTGTTAAAAAAATAATAATAATTATCCGAGCAAAAACAATAGGGCTTCGCACCTACGGTGCAGGCCATTCTGGCCTGCTCCTCGGTGCTCGGGCCCTAATAATTAAAGCTGCAAGCAGCGATGAGAGGGCCCTCGCACGCATGTGCACCGCTACCCTATGGCATTAGTAAAGCAGTGAACCAGGGGGATATGAATTAAAGTGGGTAAATATAGGTGGATATTTAAAGGAAAATTGATGTGCCACAACGCCTGTGTGCAGTAGGTGGCGCTATGACTGTACCTGATTATTGTTATATTGACGTGTTTAGTCCGGGACCCTTAACAAACGTGTGAAGTCTGGAGCAGATCGAACAATGTATGCCTGAATTACAACAGCTTCCTGTTTCATGTCAAAACATCACAATTTGCCAGGCCGCCACGGACACGCCCTTCAACGAAAAAACAAGATCTTCGCAATTTATCACCGCAAAGGGCTTAACATCAGTCTGACCAAATATGATGATGATTTGATTAAATCTCCAAGAACAGTAAATCACAGCGTAAAACATGGTATTTCCTGCTACCACTAGGTGGCGCTATGACTGAAGCTGAATATTGGCATTGAAATGTGTTCAGGCCAAGACTCTTATCAAACATGTGAAGTGTGTGGCAGATTGGACATTGTATGCCTTAGTTATAACAACTTCCTGTTTCATGGAGAAAATGCTGAACTTTGTCAGGCCGCCACGGACACACCCTCCAACGAAAAGTCAAAAGCTCGGCAATTTAACATCGCTAAGGCCTTTGGATGAGATTGACCAAATAAGATGACGATCTGATAAAATCTCTAGGAGGAGTTTGTTAAAGTACGAAGGCTGGAAATGACAAAATTTGCACAGAAATCACAGCAAAAATTCAAAATGGCTGACTTCCTGTGAGGTTTAAAGCTTCACTCCAAGAGACTTTTTTTAGGTCTTGGGGTGATATATGACCCTACCAAATTTCGTTTCTGTAGGATTTTCGTAGCGGCGGGGCTGTTCTCTTGAAATTTTGCAGGTGGCGCTATCGAGCCATTTCTGCACGCCTACTTCTGGCGCCTATGCCACATGTAAATTTTTGCCACTTCTGACGTGTGTGCAACGTTTTATGACTTTTTGAGCTTGTTTAGCCTGTCAAAATGCGATTCAATTAGCGATACTTTGCCAGGCCGCCACGGACACGCCCTTTAATGAAAAGTCAAGGTCGTTGCTTTTTATCATCACACAAGGTCTTGAGATTACACTGGTGAAATATGATGTTGATATGGTTAAATACCTAAGAGCAGTAAGTCACAGCGTCAAACATGGTATTTCCCGCTGCCTCTAGGTGGCGCTATGAGTGTTACTGAATTATGCCATGTTGATGTGTTCAGGCCTGGACCCTTATCAAACGTGTGAAGTCAGGGGCAGATCGGACAATGTATGCCTGAATTACATCAGCTTCCTCTTTCATGGCGAAACATTACACTTTGCCAAGCCGCCACGGACACGCCCTCCAATGAAAATTCAAAAGCTCCGCAATTTAGCATCGCAAAGGCCTTTAGATGATACTGACCAAATATGATGATGATCGGATTAAATCTCTAGGAGGAGTTTGTTAAAGTACGACGCTTGGAAATGTCAAAAAATGACAGAGAAAATTCAAAATGGCTGACTTCCTGTGGGGTTTAGAGCTTAGCTCCAAGAGACTTTTTTGTAGGTCTTGGAGTAATAGATGATCCTACCAAATTTCGTATCTGTAAGTTTTTCGTAGTGGGGGGGGCTGTTCTCTTGAAATTTTGCAGGTGGCGCTATCGAGCCATTTTTACACGCCCACTTCTGACGCCTATACTACATGTAAATTTTCGCCACTTCTGACGCGTGTGCAAATTTTCATGAGTTTTCGGGTATGTTTAGGCCCTCAAAAATGTGATCCATTTCGGAGAAGAAGAAGAAGAAGAAGAAGAATAAACGGAGCAAAAACAATAGGGTCCTCACACCCTGGTGTGCTCGGGCCCTAATTAAAACTGCAAGCAGTGATGGAAGGGCCCTCGCACGCATGTGCACCGCCACTCTATGGCCTTAGTAAAGCAATGAACCAGGGGGATTGAAATTTCAGTGGGTAAATATAGGGGGATATTCAAAGGAACTTTGAAGTGCCACACCTCCTTTGTGCAGCAGGTGGCGCTATGATTGTAATTGATTGTTGTAACATTGATGTGTTGAGGCCAGGACCCTTGTCAAACGTATGATGTCTGTGACAGGTCGGACATTGCATGCCTGAGTTACAACAGCTTTCTCATGGCGAAACATCACTCTTTGCGAAGCCGCCACGGACACGCCCTTCAACGAAAAGTCAAGATCTTCGCAATTTATCATCGCAAAGGGCTTAAGATCAGTCTCACCTGATATGATAATGATTTGATTAAATCTCTGAGAACAGTGAATCACAGCGTAAAACAAGGCATTTCCTGCTACCTCTAGGTGGCGCTATGACTGAAGCTGAATATTGGCATTGAAATGTGTTCAGGCCAAGACTCTTATCAAACATGTGAAGTGTGGGGCAGATTGGACATTGTATGCCTTAGTTATAACAACTTCCTGTTTCATGGCGAAAACGCTAAACTTTGTCAGGCCGCCACGGACACACCTTCCAACGAAAAGTCAAAAGCTCCGCAATTTAACATCGCAAAGGCCTTTAGATGAGATTGACCAAATATGATGACGATCTAACAAAATCTCTAGGAGGAGTTCGTTAAAGTACAAAGCCTGGAAATGACAAAATTTGCACAGAAATCACAGCAAAAATTCAAAATGGCTGACTTCCTGTGAGGTTTAGAGCTTCGCTCCAAGAGACTTTTTTGTAGGTCTTGGGGTGACATATGACCCTACCAAATTTCGTTTCTGTAGGATTTTCGTAGCGGCGGGGCTGTTCTCTTGAAATTTTGCAGGTGGCGCTATCGAGCCATTTCTGCACGCCCACTTCTGGCGCCTATGCCACATGTAAATTTTTGCCACTTCTGACGTGTGTGCAACGTTTTATGACTTTTTGAGGTTGTTTAGCCTGTCAAAATGCGATTCAATTAGCGATACTTTGCCAGGCCGCCACGGACACGCCCTTTAATGAAAAGTCAAGGTCGTTGCTTTTTATCATCACACAAGGTCTTGAGATTACACTGGTGAAATATGATATGGTTAAATACCTAGGAGCAGTAAGTCACAGCGTCAAACATGGTATTTCCTGCTGCCTCTAGGTGGCGCTATGAGTGTTACTGAATTATGCCATGTTGATGTGTTCAGGCCTGGACCCTTATCAAACGTGTGAAGTCAGGGGCAGATCGGACAATGTATGCCTGAATTACATCAGCTTCCTGTTTCATGGCGAAACATTACACTTTGCCAGGCCGCCACGGACACGCCCTCCAATGAAAAGTCAAAAGCTCCGCAATTTAGCATCGCAAAGGCCTTTAGATGATACTGACCAAATATGATGATGATCGGATTAAATCTCTAGGAGGAGTTCGTTAAAGTACGACGCTTGGAAATGTCAAAAAATGACAGAGAAAATTCAAAATGGCTGACTTCCTGTAGGGTTTAGAGCTTAGCTCCAAGAGACTTTTTTGTAGGTCTTGGAGTAATAGATGATCATACCAAATTTCGTATCTGTAAGTTTTTCGTAGTGGGGGGGCTGTTCTCTTGAAATTTTGCAGGTGGCGCTATCAAGCCATTTCTACACGCCCAGTTCTGGCGCCTATACTACATGTAAATTTTCGCCACTTCTGACGCGTGTGCAAATTTTCATGAGTTTTAGGGTATGTTAAGGCCCTCAAAAATGAGATCCATTTCGGAGAAGAAGAAGAAGAAGAAGAATTAAAGCTGCAAGCAGCGATGGAAGGGCCCTCGCACGCATGTGCACCGCCACCCTATGGCATTAGTTAAGCAGTGAACCAGGGCGATATGAATTAAAGTGGGTAAATATAGGTGGATATTCAAAGAACAAAAAATGTGCCACACCGCCTGTGTGCAGCAGGTGGCGCTATGACTGTACCTGATTATTGTTATATTGACGTGTTCAGGCCGGGACCCTTATCAAACTTGTGAAGTCGGGGGCAGATCAGATAATGTATGCCTGAATTACAACAGCTTCCTGTTTCATGGCGAAATATCACATTTGCCAGGCTGCCACGGACACGCCCTTCAACGAAAAGTCAAGATCTTCACAATTTATCATGGCAAAGGGCTTAACATCAGTCTGACCAGATATGATGACGATTTGATTAAATCTCTAAGAGCAGTAAATCACAGCGTAAAACATGGCATTTCCTGCTACCTCTAGGTGGCGCTATGACTGAAGCTGAATATTGGCATTAAAATGTGTTCAGGCCTGGACCCTTATCAAACATGTGAAGTGTGGAGCAGATTGGACATTGTATGCCTGAGTTATAACAACTTCCTGTTTCATGGCGAAAATGTCGAACTTTGTCAGGCCGCCACGGACACACCCTCCCACGAAAAGTCAAGATCTCCGCAATTTAGCATCGCAAAGGCCTTTAGATGAGACTGACCAAATATGATAATGATCGGATTAAATCGCTAGGAGGAGTTCGTTAAAGTACGACGCTTGGAAATGTCAAAAAATAACAGAGAAAATTCAAAATGGCTGACTTCCTGTGGGGTTAAGAGCTTCGCTCCAAGAGACTTTTTTGTAGGTCTTGGGGTGATAGATGATCCTACAAAATTTCGTATCTGTACGTTTTTCGTAGTGGGGGGGCTGTTCTTTTGAAATTTTGCAGGTGGCGCTATCGAGCCATTTCTACACGCCCACTTCTGACGCCTATACCACATGTAAATTTTCACCACTTCTGACGCGTGTGCAAAATTTCATGAGTTTTTGAGAATGTTTAGGCCTTCAAAAATGCGATTCATTTCGGAAAATAATAATAATAATAATAAACGAAGCAAAAACAATAGGGCTTTGCACCCACGGTGCAGGCCATTCTGGCCTGCTCCTCGGTGCTCGGGCCCTAATTAAAACTGCAAGCAGTGATGGAAGGGCCCTCGCACGCATGTGCACCGCCACTCTATGGCCTAAGTAAAGCAATGAACCAGGGGGATTGAAATTTCAGTGGGTAAATATAGGGGGATATTCAAAGGAACTTTGAAGTGCCACACCTCCTTTGTGCAGCAGGTGGCGCTATGATTGTATTTGATTGTTGTAACATTGATGTGTTGAGGCCAGGACCCTTGTCAAACGTATGATGTCTGTGACAGGTCGGACATTGCATGCCTGAGTTACAACAGCTTTCTAATGGAGAAACATCACTCTTTGCGAGGCCGCCACGGACACGCCCTTCAACGAAAAGTCAAGATCTTCGCAATTTATCATCGCAAAGGGCTTAAGATCAGTCTCACCTGATATGATAATGATTTGATTAAATCTCTGAAAACAGTGAATCACAGCGTAAAACAAGGCATTTCCTGCTACCTCTAGGTGGCGCTAGGACTGAAGCTGAATATTGGCATTGAAATGTGTTCAGGCCAAGACTCTTATCAAACATGTGAAGTGTGGGGCAGATTGGACATTGTATGCCTTAGTTATAACAACTTCCGGTTTCATGGCGAAAACGCTGAACTTTGTCAGGCCGCCACGGACACACCTTCCAACGAAAAGTCAAAAGCTCCGCAATTTAACATCGCAAAGGCCTTTAGATAAGATTGACCAAATATGATGACGATCTGACAAAATCTCTAGGAGGAGTTCGTTAAAGTACGAAGCCTGGAAATGACAAAATTTGCACAGAAATCACAGCAAAAATTTAAAATGGCTGACTTCCTGTGAGGTTTAGAGCTTCACTCCAAGAGACTTTTTTTGTAGGTCTTGGGGTGATATATGACCCTACCAAATTTTGTTTCTGTAGGTTTTTCGTAGCGGCGGGGCTGTTCTCTTGAAATTTTGCAGGTGGCGCTATCGAGCCATTTCTGCACGCCCACTTCTGGCGCCTATGCCACATGTAAATTTTTGCCACTTCTGACGTGTGTGCAACGTTTTATAACTTTTTGAGCTTGTTTAGCCTGTCAAAATGCGATTCAATTAGAGATACTTTGCCAGGCCGCCACGGACACGCCCTTTAATGAAAAGTCAAGGTCGTTGCTTTTTATCATCACACAAGGTCTTGAGATTACACTGGTGAAATATGATGTTGATATGGTTAAATACCTAAGAGCAGTAAGTCACAGCGTCAAACATGGTATTTCCTGCTGCCTCTAGGTGGCGCTATGAGTGTTACTGAATTATGCCATGTTGATGTGTTCAGGCCTGGACCCTTATCAAACGTGTGAAGTCAGGGGCAGATCGGACAATGTATGCCTGAATTACATCAGCTTCCTGTTTCATGGCGAAACATTACACTTTGCCAGGCCGCCACGGACACGCCCTCCAATGAAAAGTCAAAAGCTCCGCAATTTAGCATCGCAAAGGCCTTTAGATGATACTGACCAAATATGATGATGATCGGATTAAATCTCTAGGAGGAGTTTGTTAAAGTACGACGCTTGGAAATGTCAAAAAATGACAGAGAAAATTCAAAATGGCTGACTTCCTGTGGGGTTTAGAGCTTACAGATGTGGCCTTTAAAAATGCGCGTCTCTGAGACCAGAATGCCGCGGAGACTTCCGAAATTCTGCGAGATCCCGCAAAAGGGGGGTTCGGTGGGGGACGCAGGAAATATAAAAAACCTGTAGAGGGCAGGCGTGTTTCATGTAGGCCATACTGACGACAATGTGTGTGCTCGACTTCATGCTGAGCGTATACTGTATGATATTGAAGTAACATGACACGGATTATCGATGTTTAGACGATAGACTTTGATGTCATACAAATGCATGCTTTTTGGCAAACATTTTGTTGGCGAAGTTTTCTTTTGCCAGTTACATAAACAGTCACATATTCTTCATAAAAATCCGACTCAAACGCGCATCATTTGTCTTATTTTTTCCGTGTACTTACAGAAGAGACGTGATGTATGATAATCGAGTCTTATAACAAAATAATTCGCGAAGACCTTTGAAGAGACCGAGCGCATTTACGCAATATCATTAACTAGTTTATCTAATTTTACATTTAGTTCATTTTTGCATCTGAACGTTTTAATAGCTTTAACATCCCAGCAAACATTTGTGGTGCGCTTTTCTGCATTACTGAACAGTAGGCTACTTTTTATATTATCATGTTTCCCTTTACATGGTATGAAACACGATAAAAAGTATGCATTGGTGTTTAATACATTTCACTGAGAATTTGTATAATATGTTATACTTTTGTACTAAGGAAATAAAATCATATTGTGAGTGTAAATATTCATAAATTCGAGGAGTTTCTGAGGTGTTTGTCATCGGCAAAATGCGCAGTTTCTTTGTTGCTGATTAAAAAACCGTTGGCTATGTGATTGTTTAAAATTTACATTTTTTCTACTTATTATTAATTAATTTTTTGCCTACATTTACTCAAATAATATCAATGTGAAAATATAAGTAAATCATACTTCAAGTTAGGCGTAAAACTTGCACATTTTTGATGTCAAATAGAAATAATAATAATTTGAAATATGCAATTATTACAGTTTTAAAAACTTAAATATATTACTCTGACCTTTTAAATATATTGACTAAAATAATCTGTAAATGTAATACTTATATTATTAAGGCGTATACATCAAATAATATATGTACATTTTACACAAAATATCTGTTCTTTTTTTAGTAATTTATTTTCCAACTAAAAAAATCGCATAACTGCATTAAGAGATTTTATTAAGTTACTTTAATCATTTATTTTAGAGATATTTACAAAGCCACTGAATCATTTTTAACAGTGTGTACATTATGACCTTACGGTAGACTATTATTAAATGCATATAAATAAAAATATGTAAAACTAAATAAAAAAGATATCATACACGGACTGTATGTAAGCATACGTTTTCTTGTTCGGTGCACGTGGGTTTAAATGCCGTTTTTCTAAAGAAGAATTTTAAAACTTTATTGGTGGTAGTTGAGAAGAATTCCTTTTTCCATTTCTAAATCATTTTGAGCGCAATATAAATATATCATATTGTTATTCTTATTATATAAGAATACGCAATTTTTACAACATTTTTAACATATAGAAAATATACGTTAAGCACGTTGTGTATATTTCCTAATTACAATCTTTTGATGAAATTGCACCAAAACTAAACGTGCATAAAAACATAAAAAAGTCATTTAAATAAGCGAAAAATCTTTTTTTATGAGCTCAAAATTTTGAATATAATGTGCTATTGCTGAAAATTGCCCATCTCTAAAGGAGAATATTCATCTTTAAAGTTTAAGAAACAAAAAAGTACTGATAAGCATTCTCAAACATATATATTCTGCAAGCACTCATTTATCCATAATGATGTAATTTATTTTTTAATAACATATTGTCGCTGTCGGGCAAAAATACTCTCTGGACACCAAGACCATGTCTATGGGTTCAAGAATAACAAAATATTGGCCATTTGAAACTCGAAAGTCATCACTTTATTTTGTCCCATTGTTTTCCATTTTGCGTTTGGTAAAACTCCTGTGCGCGTTGTTTAAATTCATTGAAATTTCGTTCACTTGTAGTTTAGCAAGAATGTATAATACAATTTCAATAATGTTTTTACACTGCACATCGTCTGAATAAATCCGAAGTTGCGTCGAGGGGAACTAAGCTGACAGCCGCGACAGCAGAGATTGTCACGTACCTAAAAGGGTATTGGAAAAAGCTTGCATCTGACCTGCAGCGATATCATTCTGGCTTGGTGGGATGTCAGCCAGCGAGAGTCCTCTGATTCTGACCTTGTTCTTTTACTCCTCAGAGTCTAAAACCAGGAGGGCATATTAAGTATTCATTGTATTTTCATTTTAACAGAGCAGCTGGTTGCGCGTTTCACACACCTCTCCAAACCACGTTGTTAACACTATGCTTGTTCGACTTCATGCGGCGCCGCAAGAACCGACAGCCAGATGACGTCAGAGTACCGCGAGAATGATTCAAGAAATCATATTTCGCCTCGCTCTCGCGATACTGTGACGTCTTCCGGCTGTCGATTCTCGGGGCGCCGCATGAAGTCGAACAAGCCTATTGACAGCAGCAAAAGCTACGCATGCGCTTTTAACTTGTAAACTCAAAGGTGTATGGGTAATGTAGTCTCTGCTCTCGGTGGGACGAATTAGGTAGCTTGCATTGTGAAGGGTGCTTTGAAAAGCGGCAGCGCAGCCAAATAATTAAATTAAGCCTCTGATTTAAACAGATGTGCAAATGAGCGTTCTGGACTGGTACGCTAACAGTACGTTCTGGGCGCAGGGAGAGATGGTGGTACGCTCAAGAGCTATATTTGGAAGTGGCGGTACTGAGTACTGGCGCCTACCGGCCCACATTACAGCACTGGCGGTAGCAAAGGTAGACGGCCCTTTGAAAAGCAAAAGAAAGCTGATAAAAATGAGAAACCTACACTGAAATAAATTGGAGTAAGATTTAGGCTACTTAACAAAATCTAAACATTTTTCACTCAGAAAATGCTAGTAAATATAAACAAAATTATCAGCAGCTTTAACTTTATTACTTTTTTAATTTTAATTCACTCTTTGTTTTAGCGATGTTTATAAAGATACTATTTTTGCATTTTGATTACAAACTGCTCTACACTGAAAAGAAACTAATGTAATCTTCCTGATTTAATAACGTAAAACACAAGTCTAAACACAAGCACCACTTTTCTGAATGATGATAATCACAAACATCCCAGAGTTTGTAAACCAATTGTTTGTAAAACATATTTAATGCTAACTTTACTTAAAAATTCAGAAAATATTTTTTACAGTGTATGAATAAAAAGACATGAAGGAAGTTAATTCCAAAATGTAACTAATTGTACATGGTTAAGCTGCTTGTTTTAGCAGCTACCAGTGACACAGAGTCAAGAAATTAAAAACCACCCACCCCTATGTCTGCCAATTCTTTGCCAACCCCCAATGCTAATCGATCACCTCATCAAAGAAAACCGGTTTATCCAGTTTTCACCAGCGTGTTGGGTTTTAATATCAACCCTTGCAGTTTCTTGGTTAAAATGTAATTTAAGCAAATAGGCCTAATACATACGCTGTATGTTATTTTAAATGAATGTTTATAACTTATAAAATTAAGTGGATATCAGGTAACTTAATTTGACATATGTTGATATAACCTAGGCTCTTAAGTCCCACGCATTCACCATTAGACACACGCATTTCTGTCAGTTCACACGCTCACACACCAAACCTTGTAAGCTATTTATCACGCTGAGAAGTAAAATAGAACTTTTCCTGCTATACAAATTAATAAAGGAGGTGCTGGTATACAGAGCATTTCTGTCGAGTTTAGAAGTACATTTTTTAGGTGTGGTCAACTTTACGCAGCGCCACAAGAACCGACAAGCAGATGACATCAGAGTACCGCGAGAAATAAAGCGGAGGAGGTTGGTTTTAAATCGCTCTCGCGGTACTCTGATGTCATCCACTCATGTTTGAGTCTGTATCAGATGAAAATACAGATTTTGAGGAACAACTTATTGTTTGGAGATTGTCAATGGACGTTTCTGAGTGGTATGTTTGTTTTTTCAGTGTAGACCTGCAGTGTAGAATAATTAATATTGTAATGTCTTAGCATGATATGTTTTCTAAAATGTTTAAAAATGAACAAATCAGTTGTGCGAAACTACACAGAATTTTTTTTAATGAAACATATTCAATGGTTACAGTGCCTCATGGTGGGGTTGAACCCCTGGTTCAGTTTACCCCATCTGGTTCACTTTGCCCCACAGCCACCGTTCTGGGAAACTGCCTAGCTTAGTAATTCAGGCTAATCTTTAGCTAAATCATTCACATGGTTTTATACATTAGCCTATCACCAATATTTATGGTATGAATATTTAGACCTGGATAAATCTACTTTAACATAACAGCCTTAATACCTGGTATGTATAAATTTTACTTTGATAGGATAAAAACCTGTTTTTTTTGTTAAAAAAAAATCATACTTTAATCATAACTCTTTAATTTGTCCTTCTCTTTAACATATCAATTATGGTTGCTACCTGTATTTGTGGTCACACGGCTACAAATCTGTATGGTTGCCTAGATAAAGGGGGTGGGTCAACTTACCCACTGGCTCACTTTGCCCCACTCTCCCCTACTTGGTATTGAGAAACGGGCACTGTTTATCGAAGCCGGAGCGCGAGCTACAAACTACAGAGCGAGTGCGCGGGTGCACAATGGTGAAAGAGCAACACACGATGTAAATAACTATACCAGTGCTCGCAGTACAGACGCTTTATATTTTAGTGTACTGCGTACCTTCACTTTCTTTTGCGTGCCACCACTTCTCATGTTGCTGGTACTTTGACTTAAAGAGTCAAAGGGCGTTTCTATGTGGCGCTGCGCAGAGACAGTTCGGCAACGAAGACATCAAAGTACCGCGAGAGCAAGTCGAAATGTTACAAATGGTCCGACTTTACCTTTGCTCTCGCGGTACTCTGATGTCATACGCCGACCAGTCAGCGCCGCACCATTTAAAGTCGAACACACAAAGCGTCAAGGCAGGGCCGCTGGAAGTCATTTTGAACAGGGGGTGCTGTGAATTTTTTAACCAAAAAACCTATGAGCCTATAGGCCTATTTAAAATACATTTTAAAAATACATTGAGATTTACTACTTTATTGTCATATACACTTCAGGGCACACAGCCAGGGTCTGAAACACACAGACATCATCAGTTCTCAGATGAATATGCGCTATTAATCAGAAGCAAAAATACTTATCCCAGGGGGAATTACTTTCGTTACAATTTACATACAACATATAATATTATAACAACATATAATATTAATTAAACTTCACAATTTTCAATGTCCATGCGTACGAACATATTTTACTTTCGTTTTTAAGTTAGAATCACACGTCGATTAACAGATGTAAAATATTCTCACATTAACATACCTAGTATTTTTTTATTTAGATCTTTTTTTTTACTAAATAGTACTATTACTGTCTTTTTTAAACTTATAAATAATTCATAATTTGAACAAAAATAATGATGGGTTTAGTTCTGATATTGTATACTTTTATAAAGAAATACATGGTGTATAATTACATTTTTAGAATAGGCTTTATATAAGGTTTGTACTGTAAAAATACTCTATTTGTTACAAACAAAAGATAAAGAATTTACAAACGTGTGGAGAGCCATTTCAGCACTTGGACAGCGAAATGTTTTTTTTAAAAGCCTTACTTAAAATGTTTTCTCATCTCACCATATCTACAGGTGCAGAGTCATTATATACAATAAATCCGTTGGGTAGCATTTAAAAAAAACATTTAAAAGTAGATGCATTTGTTTAAAGCAAAGCATTTATTTACTTACAGATGTGGCCTTTAAAAACGCGCGTTTTCTCCCGCGGCATTCGCCAAATCGTCTCGCGGAGTCACGCAGAATTCTGCAAGTGTTTTCGGGGGGGCTACTTTCCCTTTTCCCTTAATGTGTTTCGCTTCACAGAAAATCCACCAGGTGGCGCATAAAAAACTACATTTTTATATGCGTTGTCATTGCGGTTGTTTCCAGAAGTTAATAAGGGCATTGCTGAATATTTAATATTTCTATTAAAACAGCAAAGTGACGTCAACCCCTTCTTGCCAGCATAACAGCGCATACATATATTAAGATGACTGTACGTGCAATGGGCACAGCCCCGCCGCTCCCATAACGCGCATCACGCGCTGTGCGTAGGGCATCACATGCTGAGGGGGCACCAAAAATAATAGCCTAATGAAAAAAAATTATAATGCTGAAATTATTTCATTAGTCTATAGAAATATTATTAGGGCCTTTATATCCATGTATATGTTACAAAAAAGGGGGAACGAGATAATTTAATGGCTCTAGTCTAGAAAGTATGCCCCCAGCCTTTGATGGTCCGTGCCGGTTGATCGCGCGGGCGCCTGAAGTTTGACAGAGGCCGTTTCTCAATCCGAAGGCTGCAGCCTCCAGAGGTCGCATTTAGAGGCTGCATACGTCGCTAAAACTTTCTTATTTCGTAATATTAACGATTATAAGGTGAACTATTATTCTTAGTTAATCGTAAATTGTTGTAATATGCTTATGACTTGCTAATGTAATGTTTAGTTAAATGAAATAAACCAGGCTTGATGACGTATGCAGCCTGCATATGCGACCTCGCGCAGGCTGCAGCTTTCGGATTGAGAAACGGCCAGTCAGAAGGCAACTTTTGGAAATGGTCCCGAAAAGACAGCAGGAGTCAGGATCGGAAAAAAGAAAAAGGAAGAAACTGCGGGATGATGCCCGTGCATCACTTGCAGGTAAATCCATCATGTTTTATCATTCACTCCTATTAAGGGAAATGCGCATGGGCTGCAGCTGCTGCTAATCGTAATGCGCCTCGAACTTGCTGTGCTGATATTAATGTTTAGCAAACTATGTTGTTATAATTTATAACTTCAGTGCAAGCTAAATTGAGATTTTACTGTAAAACATTACCTATGCATATTCACTTTACAAATAACTGACGCAGCTGTTACTTTCTTTTCTACGTTTCTTTAGATATTGAGCAGCAGTTTATTTTGTGGTTTATTTTGACGTGACGGTGGTTAATACTTTCTCAGTAAAAGTTAACGTTAGCAGTCAGTGCACATGTTACAATTCATCACTTTAAATATATAATATAAATATAAAACGTCATGATATGAAGCAAACATTACTGTGACACTTAGTTCTCTGAATCTTTGTTTTATTTAAGAATATTGAGTATTCTTGTTTCCTTATTGATGTTTATTTAATGTAATTTATTTAAAGTGACATTGTACTTGGGAAAACCATGTCTGGATTATTTTGATAATTTAAGTTTGGTAATTTTTTTCTGTTTTGCTATTCTATAAAAGTTTGCACTTTCAAATGTGTAGTGTGTGTTGGCTAAAGCTGTGAAGATTTTACTTTCTGCTATTAAGTTATATGTTTGTCAATAAAAAATTAAACTGTCAAAAACAAACATTGTTTTTCTCAGGGTCGGGGCATTATAAAGGAATTATGCTTAGGGCACCAAAATGGCTAGCAGCGGCACTGAATGGGCATTTATACTAAGTGCAACAAAGAATTTAGTGTGAGCCTAATACCCTTAACTCTATTTACAATGAATATCTTAATTATTTGTGTTGTCGAATTTTGACACCGTTTCATTGTTTGTTTATAATATTAATAATTATGTCCGTTTTTCTAAAAGTATTAATATTTTAAAGAGATTCATGTGGTATAAAAATACATGTTTTAAAGTTAAAAATGTTGTAAAAATATATTAGTATTATTGTTCTTAATATATTAAGAACAATAATATGACACATGTATATTGCGCTAAAATGCTATACATATGGAAAGAGGAATTCTTCTCAACCACCACCAATAAAGTTAAAAAAATATTCTTTAGAAAAATAGCGTTTAAACCCACGCAGAGCGAACAAGAAAACATGGGCCTATGCTTACATACTGTACAGTGGGCATATGATATCTTTATTTAGTTTTACATATTTAAAACTTTAATAATACCTTTCTTGCGCATATAGGCAGTCAGTGTTATGATTTTTTTTAATCCTTTCAGCCGTTATTCATAACAATAAACAGATTTCCTTATTGAAAGAAAACCGTAGAAAATGTTATTATGGGTATAGTTGATGCAAATAAAGTGTGCAGTATACAAAAAATGCAAACAAATTATTTCTAAAAGTGGCAAGATTTTAAAAAGATAAAGGTGGTATAAAGAAAGACATGAGAAAAGTAGAGGTATGCAAAAGAGCACAGTTTAGTTATTGTTAATTAAAGCGGTTTTATACACCTTTGTTTGAATTGACAAGCATTTTATTCGCCACTTTCAACACATTTTGTGATTCATTTACTGATTTATTACAGAAAATTGTTGTCAGAAGCAAAGCTATTGTACAAAGCATCTTTATATGTTTTAAAGTTAAAAATGTTGTAAAAAATATATTAGTATTCTTTAATTTAAGAATAACAATATGATACATTTATATTGCGCTAAAATGCAATATACATTATTCTGCAAGCAATATAAATTATTCTCAACCACCACCAATAAAGTGTAAACATTATTCTTTAGAAAAAAAACGGCGTTTAAACCCGTGTTGCGTGGAGCGAACAAGAAAACATATGCTTACATGCTTATTCGGCATATGATATCTTTTTTATTTAGTTTTACAGTTTTAAAAGTGGCAAAAAAGTTCTTAAAATCTAATGAATACTGGTTTTGTAAAATGTATATAACTGCAGATGCGTGCGTGGGATCCGGGCAGGTATCATTTTCCTCCAGACCTTGACGCATGGTCGCGGGAAGGCGAGAAATATATTTTTTTTAGGTTAAAATATTTTGCACAATTGATATATTACTTATGAATATTTTAGGAAATTATTTTTGACACACGTAGGTTATTACGTGTATTTTGGATTTTAATTTCATTACTGTGCCTATCCGTGGCCTCATCCGAGCGCACTTTTTCCGCCTTGCATCTTTTGAAGACATTGGTATGCAGCACCATGACCCAGAAAAGACTCACACACCTTTCCCTGATGCATGCCCACACAGAAATACTGAACTCCCTGGATATTAGTCCTCTAGCTCATGAGAGACATTGGAATCTCTATTATACAACCGGCGCAATTCGCGAGGCGAGTTTTTTCTGTTCGAGTAAAGAGCGCGTTGATAATATGCGTATCAACGGAATGACAACGCGGGTTTGTTTATTACATGGATGCGCAGCAGCACAAAAACGCTTTTTAATATGAAAAATTAAAGGATTAAAATGTAACAGATTATTATTGAGTCTCTTGGACATAAATGATGACCAATTATGAGACGTTAGAAGGCGCAAAGAGCTGCTTCATCTGTAGCTAAGTAAATAAATGCTTTGCTTTAAACAAATGCATCTACTTTTAAATGTTTTTTTTTTAAATGCTACCCAACGGATTTATTGTATATAATGACTCTGCACCTGTAGATATGGTGAGATGAGAAAACATTTTAAGTAATGCTTTTAAAAAAAACATTTCGCTGTCCAAGTGCTGAAATGGCTCTCCACACGTTTGTAAATTCTTTATCTTTTGTTTGTAACAAATAAAGTATTTTTACAGTACAAACCTTATATAAAGCCTATTCTAAAAATGTAATTATACACCATGTTTTTCTTTATAAAAGTATACAATATCAGAACTAAACCCATTATTATTTTTGTTCAAATTATGAATTATTTATATGTTTAAAAAAGACAGTAATAGTACTATTTAGTAAAAAAAGATCTATATAAAAATATACTAGGTATGTTAATGTGAGAATATTTTACATCTGTTAATCGACGTGTGATCTTAACTTAAAAACGAAAGTAAAATATGTTCGTCCGCATGGACATTGAAAACTGTGAAGTTTAATTAATATTATATGTTGTTATAATATTATATGTTGTATGTAAATTGTAACGAAAGTAATTCCCCCTGGGATAAGTATTTTTGCTTCTGATTAATAGCGCATATTCATCTGAGAACTGATGATGTCTGTGTTTCAGACCCTGGCTGTGTGCCCTGAAGTGTATATGACAATAAAGTAGTAAATCTCAATGTATTTATTTTTAAAATGTATTTTAAATAGGCCTATAGGCTCATAGGTTTTTTGGTTAAAAAAATTCACAGCACCCCCTGTTCAAAATGACTTCCAGCGGCCCTGCCTTGACGCTTTGTGTGTTCGACTTTAAATGGTGCGGCGCTGACTGGTCGGCGTATGACATCAGAGTACCGCGAGAGCAAAGGTAAAGTCGGACCATTTGTAACATTTCGACTTGCTCTCGCGGTACTTTGATGTCTTAGTTGCCGAACTGTCTGCGCAGCGCCACATAGAAACGCCCTTTGACTCTTTAAGGCAAAGTACCAGCAACATGAGAAGTGGTGGCACGCAAAAGAAAGTGAAGGTACGCAGTACGCTAAAATATAAAGTGTCTGTACTGCGAGCACTGGTTTAGTTATTTACATCGTGTGTTGCTCTTTCACCATTGTGCACCCGCGCACTCGCTCTGTAGTTTGTAGCTCGCGCTCCGGCTTCGATAAACAATGCCCGTTTCTCAATACCAAGTAGGGGAGAGTGGGGCAAAGTGAGCCAGTGGGTAAGTTGACCCACCCCCTTTATCTAGGCAACCATACAGATTTGTAGCCGTGTGACCACAAATACAGGTAGCAACCATAATTTATATTTGGCTATGTTAAAGAGAAGGACAAATTAAAGAGTTATGATTAAAGTATGATTTAAAAAAAAAAAACAGTTTTTATCCTATCAAAGTAAAATGTATACATACCAGGTATAATGGCTGTTATGTCAAAGTAGATTTATCCAGGTCTAAATATTTATACCATACATATTGGTGATAGGCTAATGTATAAAACCATGTGAATGATTTAGCTAAAGATTAGCCTGAATTACTAAGCTAGGCAGTTTTCCAAAACGGTGGCTGTGGGGCTAAGTGAACCAGATGGGGTAAACTGAACCAGGGGTTCAACCCCACCATGAGGCACTGTAACCATTGAACATGTTTCATAACAAAAAGAGCCTAGGTTATATCAACATATGTCAAATTAAGTTACCTGATATCCACTTAATTTTATAAGTTATAAACATTCATTTAAAATAACATACAGCGTATGTATTAGGCCTATTTGCTTAAATTGCATTTTAACAAAGAAACTGCAAGGTTGAAATTAAAACCCAACGCGCTGGTGAAAACTGGATAAACCGGTTTTCTTTTGATTCCCTGATGATGAGGTGATCGATTAGCATTGGGGGTTGGCAAAGAATTGGCAGACCTAGGGGTGGGTGTTTTTTAATTTCTTGACTCTGTGTCACTGGTAGCTGCTAAAACAAGCAGCTAAACCATGTACACAGCCCCGCCGCTCCCATAACGCGCATCACGCGCTGTGCGTAGGGCATCACATGCTGAGGGGGCACCAAAAATAATAGCCTAATGAAAAAAAATTATAATGCTGAAATTATTTCATTAGTCTATAGAAATATTATTAGGGCCTTTATATCCATGTATATGTTACAAAAAAGGGGGAACGAGATAATTTAATGGCTCTAGTCTAGAAAGTATGCCCCCAGCCTTTGATGGTCCGTGCCGGTTGATCGCGCGGGCGCCTGAAGTTTGACAGAGGCCGTTTCTCAATCCGAAGGCTGCAGCCTCCAGAGGTCGCATTTAGAGGCTGCATACGTCGCTAAAACTTTCTTATTTCGTAATATTAACGATTATAAGGTGAACTATTATTCTTAGTTAATCGTAAATTGTTGTAATATGCTTATGACTTGCTAATGTAATGTTTAGTTAAATGAAATAAACCAGGCTTGATGACGTATGCAGCCTGCATATGCGACCTCGCGCAGGCTGCAGCTTTCGGATTGAGAAACGGCCAGTCAGAAGGCAACTTTTGGAAATGGTCCCGAAAAGACAGCAGGAGTCAGGATCGGAAAAAAGAAAAAGGAAGAAACTGCGGGATGATGCCCGTGCATCACTTGCAGGTAAATCCATCATGTTTTATCATTCACTCCTATTAAGGGAAATGCGCATGGGCTGCAGCTGCTGCTAATCGTAATGCGCCTCGAACTTGCTGTGCTGATATTAATGTTTAGCAAACTATGTTGTTATAATTTATAACTTCAGTGCAAGCTAAATTGAGATTTTACTGTAAAACATTACCTATGCATATTCACTTTACAAATAACTGACGCAGCTGTTACTTTCTTTTCTACGTTTCTTTAGATATTGAGCAGCAGTTTATTTTGTGGTTTATTTTGACGTGACGGTGGTTAATACTTTCTCAGTAAAAGTTAACGTTAGCAGTCAGTGCACATGTTACAATTCATCACTTTAAATATATAATATAAATATAAAACGTCATGATATGAAGCAAACATTACTGTGACACTTAGTTCTCTGAATCTTTGTTTTATTTAAGAATATTGAGTATTCTTGTTTACTTATTGATGTTTATTTAATGTAATTTATTTAAAGTGACATTGTACTTGGGAAAACCATGTCTGGATTATTTTGATAATTTAAGTTTGGTAATTTTTTTCTGTTTTGCTATTCTATAAAAGTTTGCACTTTCAAATGTGTAGTGTGTGTTGGCTAAAGCTGTGAAGATTTTACTTTCTGCTATTAAGTTATATGTTTGTCAATAAAAAATTAAACTGTCAAAAACAAACATTGTTTTTCTCAGGGTCGGGGCATTATAAAGGAATTATGCTTAGGGCACCAAAATGGCTAGCAGCGGCACTGCATGTACAATTAATTACATTTTGGAATTAACTTCCTTCATGTCTTTTTATTTATACACTGTAAAAAATATTTTCTGAATTTTTAAGTAGTTAGCATTAAATATGTTTACAAACAATTGGTTTACAAACTCTGGGATGTTTGTGATTATCATCATTCAGAAAAGTGGTGCTTGTGTTTAGACTTGTGTTTTACGTGATTAAATCATGAAGATTACATTAGTTTCTTTTCAGTGTAGAACAGTTTGTAATCAAAATGCAAAAATATAGTATATTTATAAACATCGCTGAAACAAAGAGTGAATTAAAATTAAAAAAGTAATAAAGTTAAAGCTGCTGATAATTTTGTTTATATTTACTAGCCTTTTCTGAGTGAAAAATGTTTAGATTTTGTTAAGTAGCCTAAATCCTACTCCAATTTATTTCAGTGTGGGTTTCTCATTTTTATCAGCTTTCTTTTGCTTTTCAAAGGGCCGTCTACCTTTGCTACCGCCAGTGCTTTAATGTGGGCCGGTAGGCGCCAGTACTCAGTACCGCCACTTCCAAATATAGCTCTTGCGTACCACCACCTCTCCCTGCGCCCAGAACGTACTTCTAGCGTATACCAGAACGCTCATTTGCACAGCTGTTTAAATCAGAGGCTTAATTTAATCCTTTGGCTGCGCTGCCGCTTTTCAAAGCGCCCTTCACAATGCAAGCTACCTAATTTGTCCCACCGAGAGCAGAGACTACATTACCCATACACCTTTGAGTTTTACAAGTTAAAAGCGCATGCGTAGCTTTTGCTGCTGTCAATAGGCTTGTTCGACTTCATGCGGCGCCCCGAGAATCGACAGCCGGAAGACGTCACAGTATCGCGAGAGCGAGGCGAAATATGATTTCTTGAATCATTCTCGCGGTACTCTGACGTCATCCGGCTGTCGGTTCTTGTGGCGCCGCATGAAGTCGAACAAGCATAGTGTTAACAACGTGGTTTGGAGAGGTGTGTGAAACGCGCAACCATAGCTGCTCTGTTAAAATGAAAATACAATGAATACTTAATATGCCCTCCTGGTTTTAGACTCTGAGGAGTAAAAGAACAAGGCCAGAATCAGAGGACTCTCGCTGGCAGGTACCCTTTTGTAGGTACTACGTGACAATCTCTGCTGTCGCGGCTGTCAGCTTGGTTCCCCTCGACGCAACTTCGGATTTCCTCAGACGATGTGCAGTGTAAAAACATTATTGAAATTGTATTATACATACTTGCTAAACTACAAGTGAACAAAATTTCAATGAATTTGAACGACGTGCACAGGAGTTTTATCACCCGCAAAATGGAAAACAATGGGACAAGACTTTCGAGTTTCAAATGGCCAATATTTTGTTATTCTTGAACCCATAGACATGGTCTTGGTGTCCAGAGAGTATCTTTGCCCGACAGCGACAATATGTTATTAAAAAATAAATTACATCATTATGGATAAATGAGTGCTTGCAGAATATACATATTTGAGAATGCTTATCAGTACTTTTTTGTTTCTTTAACTTTAAAGATGAATATTCTTCTTTA